>NW_019671926.1:208587-212619 GCF_002708625.1 Rhizopus microsporus ATCC 52813 | reverse complement strand
AATACGATTGGATGCTCATGGCCATTTTCATCTAGCTGTGTTAGAATACACCCTAAACCTAATTTTGATGCGTCTGTGACCAGGATAAAAGGTTTATTGAAATCAGGCCTTGCGAGCACTGGTGATGTTGTCAAGAGTTCCTTGAGTTTGTTAAACGCTTCTGTAGTCTTGTTTGTCCATGGAACTTGCTTTGTTGTCTTAGTTTGATCATGGAGGGGCCTGGCAATAGCAGCAAAGTTCTTTATAAACCTTCTATAGTACGAAGCCAATCCAAGGAATCCTCTGACTTGCTTGATAGTTTGTGGTATGGGATAATTTGCGATTTTATCTATTTTGGCTGGATCCGTTTTAATTCCTTCTTTGGTGATGATGTAACCCAAGAACTTTAGATGATCCTTGAAGAAAAAGCATTTTTCGGGATTCAACTTGAGTTGTGCTATCTTGATGCAATTGAATACTTGTTCTAAGTGTAGCAGATGTTCATGGTAATTTTGGGAATAAACATTCAAGTCATCAATGTATGCAACAAGGCATTTGTTAAGAAGTGGGCGGAAACAGAGATCTATAAGCCGTTGGAAGGTTGCTGGAGAATTTACCAATCCCATAGGTAAAGTATTGTAATGATAAACACCAAATTTGGTGGTAAAGGCAGTAAGCTCTTTGGTATCTTCTTCGAGAGGTACTTGATGAAATCCTGCTCTCATATCCAATGCTGAGAATATGGAAGCCTTTCCTAATGTGTCTAGTAGATCATCGATGCGGGGTAATGGATATGAGTCCTTTTTAGTGATGGCGTTGAGTTTTCGATAATCTATCACCATTCGGTACTCGCCATTCTTTTTCTTGACCAATATGACTGGAGCTGCCCAAGGGCTATTCGAAGGGGAAATTATGCCAAGCTTGCTATATTTATCAAGTTCTTTTTCTAAGTATTTTGATTCAATTGGGCTAAGCCTGTATGGACGATGGCTTATAGGTTGAGTGTCTTGATCGATTATTATTTTGTGAGTAATTAGATCTGTACGTCCCATTGTATTATTATCCCAGTCAAAAATGTCATTATACTTTGTTAGTAATCTTCGTAACTTCTGTTTAACGTCTCTTGGTAGGGTGCCAATGTCTAGTTTAGATAATTCAGAATTTAGCGATTTTTTCTCTTCGTTGTTGTTTGATGATTCAATATTTTCCATTAAGAATAAGTCTGGATGCTGTCTGATATCGTATCCTTTTACTATTTGCCCTTCTTTTGGATCATATTTATTTATTCTTCCTATTTCTTCGTTGGGTTTTAGGTTGACAGAAGTGTTTGATCTGTTGAATAGGCGAATTTCAATGCTTTTTCGGTATTCTGTCATTGCTGTTGATATATCAAAGTATCCAAGCATTTTCTGAATCTGTGTGTGTGTAATATCGATGTCATACTTCATGTCTTTTGAGTCATCAATGTTCTTTTGAAAAGAAAACGATTTAACTTCGTTGGCGGGTATTGTGAATCCTAGAGCTCCTGCTGTTATTAAGTATTCGTCTTGCAATACATTAATGTTGACATCGTCTTCTTCTTGTAAAGATAGTAGAAGTTGGTCTTGATTTATCTCTACAGGTAATTCTTCTTCTATTTCTTCATCATCTGAAGATGACGAGTGTTCACTTTCTTCTTCGCTACTGCTTGCTTCACTTTCATAGTCACTCCGTTCATTTTTGTCCTCTATGATGTCTCTTGCTAGTTTATTGTTGGTGATACTTACAGGGTTTTGGTATATTTGCTGGTAGCTATTAACCTTTGGCGTTTCATTCTTTCTTAAGAAAGTAATATCCAGTTCGGCAGTTTTATTCTTGTATGTTACTTTGAGTGTTGCCTTGTTGAAATCAATTCTCGCCTTTGCTCTATTGAACCAATTATTTCCTAGTATAAAGTGTGATGGACATGTTGGTAGCACTTCAACTGAAATAGGTATCATGAGACTATCAGCTACTTTTACTGGTACATCATAAATCATTCCTAATGCCGGTTGTTTTGTTCCATTTCCTAGGGTGAATACGCTCTGTGATGGGGCATCTATTTCTAATCCTAACTCGTCTGCTAGAGCTTTTGACATGCAAGTTTTGGCTGCTCCGCAATCCACTAAGACAGTTATCTTCTTTCTGCCTATTTGTATCTTGGTGTAAGCTGCTGTTGTGTTAAGGTCTTCATCTTCGATGAAAGCTACCGTGTTCTTGTTTTCTGTGGATTTTGCAGGTTTACGTTTGACTTTACTTGCATCATTCAATTGCTTTCGTAGAGGGTTCGCTACTTTGATTAGATCTCTGATGGTGATATTTGCCGTTTTATCCAGTACGTCTGATACAATATCATAATCTATGTCAGGCGATGTCTTTTTGACGAATCTTCTTTTTGGTTTCGCTTGTTCTACAGGTTCAATTGGAAGATCCGTTTCCATTTCTTCCTGAGTTTGATTTTCAATATTGTGAATAATGCGTACATCGTTTGACGTTTGATTTTGAGGTTTGAGCTCCTCCATATGCTTTCTTGCAGTAGCTTTTCTTGTGATGACCCTTTTGGGTTTTTCTTTGGGGGCATCTTTAGAGGCAGGCCTCTTTTTGGGGTAAGGAGCTGTTGATACTTCGGGAGGCCTTTCGGGTCTGATAGCAGCATATAGCTCCTGTGATTTGCGATGATAGTTATGTTCGTTTTCGGAGATCATAGTGTTTAGATTGTGTTGTTCTGGTGTGTTTATGGATTTATATTCATAGCGGGTATTCAACTGACCATACTTCTGTGTATTAGAAGCAGCCGACCCCATTAGTTTTTTGACTGTTGAGTACGTTCATATTCTTCGTTTTGGTTTTGAGGTTTCTTTTGGTTATAATCATCTCGCTTGTTGTAATGATTATAGCGATTATTACGATAATAAGGACGATTATATTGTGGTTGCTGTTGAGATTTATTAATCTCATCTCGGATGGTCTGTTGTATAAGGTTCACTATATCTTGATTGCTCATACTGTTTCCTTGTTCTGTATTTTGATATGGTTGTTGATAATTACCACGATTTCCTTTGATGACTTCCATTGTTGACAATTGGGTAGGTGTGATTGGTATATTGTTATTTCTCATAGTTCTATTAACATCTGTGGCAGGTACATAATTTGGATGGTATTCATTGCTATCAATTAGTTCCACATTATGTTGATATGCAGAGTATCTGTTAGGACATGAATTATCATCCTGGTATATCAATGCGTTATTGATGTTTCTTGGGATGAAGGGGTTGTCAACCATGGCAATCTTTCTGGGCCTATTGGCATTCCACCAGCCTTCAGCATGGCTTACCCAATCCTTGAACGTGCGTGAGCTACACTGAATACAGAACTGTTTTATCTCCTTAAGGAGACCTGCTCTGAATCGACTTTCTATTACAGCTTCGCTATTGATATTAGCAAGCTCTGCAGCTTCTCTGAGACGAGCCAAGAATATTTGTGGGTGTTCTTGTGTCCCTTGATACATTTCATTAAATTCGAGCTCATAACTCTGTATGAGCTCTGGTGTAATATATTGATTACGCAAGAGCTTGATTGCCTTGTCGTAAGCGAGGTCAGGGTTCTCTTTTACGATTTCTTGTTCGTAAAAGATCTTTGCGGCACGGCGCAATTGGGATTTGAGAATGGATAACTTCCTTGCATCCGAGGTGATGTTAGTGACATCCAAGAAGGATTCCAATATTTCTTGGAAATGCCTGAAGTCTTCGCCTTCATAGCCATAGAATTCTATGAGGCGGGGTCTGTAGCTAGGTATGGCGCTTGAGTTATTAACATTAGCCAACGCGTTCTGTCCTTGATTGTTATTCATTTTGATAGATTTTAAGTTTCTTGATTATAATTCGTGTTTATGAGGTAGTGTGCTTAAACTTGATTTGACTTTTCTTGTAGTTTGGGTTAGTTGAGCCCTCGTAGTGACCACCAAATGTTACTGGGTGTTAGTAAGGGAAAAAGTGTTAGTAGTAAGGTTAAAAATAAGTTTTATATGTAGAATTT
>NW_019671926.1:152917-208312 GCF_002708625.1 Rhizopus microsporus ATCC 52813 | reverse complement strand
AATGATAAATGATAATTATAATAAATAATAAAAATGATTAAAACTTGCATATACATGCAGTGGTAATGGTACTGGTAGCAGATACCAAAAATGGTATCAATACTTTTTTTTTATTTTTGTTGACTTTCCTTTTCGGCATCTTTTGCATTACAATACCAAAAAGGGTATTAATATAAACTCCGACTCGGGCGGGATAAAAATAAATCAGACGAAGTTCTAGTGTTGAACTGCGGATAACTAATAATCGCCCGATGGGGGGCTCGAACCCCCGACATTCAGATTAAAAGTCTGACGCTCTTCCAACTGAGCTAACCGGGCTTGTTGACTGGTTAAATCTTATGATCTATAGGATCAAAATTTTCCGGACCGGATTATTATGTCGTCTTTGTCTGTTCGATATTGTTACTGTGTTTTTTGCTGTGTTTGAAAATGTCCGGTAGAGGTGCTACATTTCTACGACGCATTTAAGTATTTTGCTTTACCTCTTTGCACCATTTAGTTTCATGCTCTCTTTCTTTCAATTTCATAAATGATAAAACAAGAAATTGCCACTTTCTTGCCTCGATATTTATGTTTGCTTTTAAGCTTTTAAAAAAAACGGAGAATACTTGCTATTTTTGATGATAGGCCTGTGAATTCTTCTACCACATGGCATTTATATCAAAAACTCAACTAGTGCTTGGCTATGCAACATATAGAAGTTCTGGAAAGTGGGCGATAGAATGTCTTGATGAGGATATTGTGTTAATTGTACTGCAAAAGATGCATAAAGCTGGCAGAGGTATCCCTCAAAAATAAGGTGCTTTCAGCAACCGCAGATCTGTTGCCAAAAAACAATCGGAATACAACAGGTAATCCACTGATTCATGTATAAAGAGCATGGCCTAGGTATAGGTTGCAATCATTTTATTATTGTAATCATGAACTATTCTTTCTATATATATCCCATTAAACTGAGTCTATCATTCTGTAGTATAACACTATGGTTGGTAGTTCAAGAGCAAAGAATAGAGTATTTATCCCAAAAAAAAAGAGGGCTTTTCCCCTCAGCTGAGTAAATAAATATAAAAAAGCGACTTGCTTTGAACCATTTCTTTTTTATTCCCTGGTTTAATAAAAACATGTCTTCGAGTGTTGGTGTCAACTGTACTGAACTTAAGCAAAAATATGACAATTGTTTCAATCGCTGGTACTCTGAAAAATTTCTAAAAGGAGACACAACTCCCGAATGTGAAGATCTATTTAAGGATTACAAAGCATGCGTTATGGTAACAGCTTAAAGGAGCAATTAAACATGAGAACTAAAGTACAGAATGTATAGATCACTTTGAAAGAAAAGGGTATTGATAAGCTATTAGATAGCTCACGTAAAGAGAACCCTTTCCCTACAACAAATAATACAACACAGAATGGTACCGAAACAGTTGATTAAATAAACACTGACAGCAGTGACAGTTTATTTTTTCGCTTTTTTCTTTTTCTTTTCTCTGTTATGACCACTATAATAAATTCATTAGCAGTTCCTTCTAGCTATCGTGATCAATTATATCAGGTAGATTGAAAACAAATGTATATAAATACAGGTGTTTATATTCATCATTCAACAAAAGGGCTCTTCAAATCAACTTACAGATGATCTCTCTACTACCGCGACACTTTATGTAGGCAATTTGTCCTTTTTTACAACAGAAGAGCAAATATACGAACTATTTAGTAAATGTGGTGAAATCAAGCGTATCATTATGGGTCTTGATCGTCATCAAAAGACACCATGTGGATTTTGTTTTGTAGAGTAAGATTTTTTTTTTTTTTTTTAAAAAAAATAATACCAATGCACGCGTTATTAGATACTATCATCGAACAGATGCACTTGACTGCATGAAGTATATTAACGGAACAAAACTAGACGAACGTATTATTCGATGCGATTTGGATCCTGGTTTTAGAGAAGGAAGACAGTTTGGAAGAGGTAAAAGTGGTGGACAGGTTCGTGACGAATATCGTACAGAATATGATGCAGGCCGTGGTGGTTGGGGTCATCGTATGAGAATGGAACTTGAACGCAACCGTGAGAAGAACATAAAGGAGAACTATGAGGCTATTAAGGAAATTCCAAAGGGTGCTGATGAATACAAGAGTAGAAGTACAAATGCACAAGCAAACAGTAAGCGTAGAATGGATGATGACGAGAATGAAGACGAGTCACGTAAACGTCAAAAAGAAAATCCACGTTTCAGAGAAAATGATGAGGAAGACGAAGAGTGATGATAATAAACATTTTATAAATATCAAAAAGGAGATACGCGTTTATCCTTTGCACGATGTGGTTTGACTAGCTGAGCAATGGGCTCTAACGTTACCTTTCTCATAAACTGAGACACCAGTTTGGTCGTAAGTTTGGATGTAACCAAGTTTTCGAAATAAGGAGCTTTGTCTGTGTAATGGCTAGATGTCCTGAGAGAACTTGATACAGAATCGAACGAGCTAAAGGACTGAGTTCTCCTAAGTAATCCTCCTCTTGTTGGTGTCCTTATTGATTGTGAATCAGTATAGAACGAGGTACGAGAGCCTATATTATCTGCACTTTTGGTTTTAAATACATTGCTTATTATTTCTATAAAAAAAAGAAAATATATAATACCTGGGATTAGATATTCACGCTTAATCACTTTCAAGTTGCTCAATTGCATATTAATAGTGGAAGATGATGCTGTTGCAAGTTGCATTTTCCATATTGTATTCTTTGCATATCTTTCTCTAATAATATCTTCATCAATACATAAAACGTTGTTTCTAGACTTTTTTGTGCTGAGCTTGGGCACTTTATCACTCGCCAAATCTACAGGCTTTTCTATAGGATAAAATGCAGTCAATAGACCAATTTGCTGTAGCTGAATGGTATCTCCTTCGAGCAATGGTTTTACTCTCTTGATATGCTCATTGATGTTTAGCTTGACATTAAGTTGATAGTCAGTGATGTATTTCAAATGGTTGTTTGGGTAGTCTAATAACCATGTTAACTGTTCATACTGATAAGTAATATGATCCATAGGTAATAGCCGTAGCGCTTTAATACGAGAAAAATGTAATTGCTGAGGGGTCATTGCATCATATTCAGCGGGCTTGCAGGAAAGAGTAACCTGTTGAGGCAGCTGATGAGCCGGTTGAATGTATACTTTAGTTGATCCACGTAAGGGAATAGAAGCGACAGATGTGGGTGTATAAGATAGTTTCCAGAGGTAGTGTTTTTGGTTGACATCCTTTAGATGGTCTGCAGGTATGGCGCGCACCAGATACGGATCGCTATGTTTCGATGGTGTATAATCCCAACATAGATAGCTATTGGTTGCGATGTTGTATAGCTTGATAGACTGACTTACGCTAATTTGGATATATTTGGATTGGATCATCTCATTGATCATTGATTTGTAAGGTTCAGGGAAAAAATCATGCAGAGGTGTCAGATCTAATCTGGCAATTATTGTGCAATCATCTAATGATAACGCTCGGTGTACTTTGGCTGCCTTTAGTTGCTGATCCTTGAGTGAATTCAATACGTGATAAAAGTCGTTTGTGTTTCTAAATGATTGGCAAAGATGATTTTTGTAACCTAATACGCGTATTAGTAAAGAAGAGAGAGAGAGAGATAGGCTACGTTGATATTACCTAGTATAATCTTTCTTGGCCAAAAATAACCAAACTTATCCCATAAGGATAATAATAAGGCCCATCTTATGCTTGTATCTGATTGATGAAATATGCCTCGAATTGCAGTCTCAAGCGATTCAGTAGGTCTTAGAATATCATCCACATTAAACACAGCATATTTGTCTAGTTGAATAGAATGGAGTATTGTCTGTGTTTTGAGCGTGTTTGCTGAATGAAACAAGACGTAAAGTTGGGATAAAGATTGGATGAGACTGTCATCGTTCATTGTGGTGATAGCACTAGATTTGATAAGATGATCTATCCAGATGGATTCAGATACGATTTCAGTTGTTACATCATCTAGATTGTTTATTATCTTTCTAATTTTTGGCATTTTCTTCAAAACAAAGCATCGTTCAGTAGCCAACAGTCCATTTGGGCATATTCCTTTTCTCCAATCATTCAGTCTCTCTAGTAATTGTTGAGTATCTTCTGTAGTCAAGTATTCATAATCTGACATGTTTTTGTTTGTGTAAAAGAGGGTAATTACAAAAAGGAAAAAGAAAAATAACAATAAAGAAATAGGAAACTTGTTTTTATTGTGTCAAGGTGTTACCATGGTCACTTGACTGTGATGATTATACTTGATAACCAATTTTTAACATTTGTAAACAAGCTATTGTTATTTCCAACGTCATCTATTTGAAATATATACTCTTTTGGATATCCATTCAATTGAATCGATTGTTCATAGACCTTGATTGCTTCATCCAAGTGTTCTTTCATGTACTCTATTCTTTCTTCGCTGGGTGGATGACTTGATCCAAACCAGTTACTGATCAATGTTGTAAAGAATTCGACAATGTTCACTTGTTGTAATTCTTCAACTGTGTCGATTGCCTTATTTTGAGAACTGGCTACTACTTGTTCAGTTTCATCGTCTATATAATTTTCTAATTCTGCCATCCTTTCCCATACTTCAACTGCTACTCTAGGGTCATATCCTGCTTTGGCCAGTATCATCAATCCAATTAGATCTGCCTCCTTTTCTAATCTTCTATTGTATGTAGTCTGTGTTTCCAAGGTGATGAACATTGAAATATAATCGTTTATTTTCTGATTGACATATCTATGATCAGTTGTTAATCGACCTCTCTTTGTAAAATATAAATATTCCACTTACGGTCCAAGTGATTCAGTTACCATCCAAAAGACACCCCTAGTGATATCACCCAACATAAACATGAGTGCTGCAAATCCATGCTGTTCTACAAAATGTCTTTGTATCGAATGTGCTATTTCATGAGAGAGTATGACTGCCATTCTACTTGAGTCATATTCCATATACTGTGCCAATAGATCATATACAACAATATGTGACCCAACGCACATCGCATTGACCGTAGTCGAGTCACAGATGAAGTCTACTTCAAAGTTTCGTTTTGGTATGCTTGCTCGAAGCTCATCTGCTGTTGAACTCACGATCGTTTCTATATCGTTCGAAGGCACGACTAATACTTTTGTGCTGTCACTGTCATTAACCGTTTCCTTCTTTTGGATAGAATATTGTCGCACAGGGTCACGAATATCATCCACAGCCACAGCTGCGAGGTTATCTACTATGGTCTGTAGCCAAATGACCGCTTCGCTATCTCTAGGGGCAACAAGTCCTCGTTGTGCATCTAGCAGCGTATTGATCTCATCCTTTACAATATCTTCTTCTTCTTCTTCACTTAGATAAATCAGCCTTAACCTTGACGTATTTGGGGCTTGGTCCAAACCAACAGCAAACAATAGTCCAACTCCAAATAAGGGTATTCCTGCCAAGATTTTGGCCACTAGCTGTAGCTTGCTTCCTTTTCCTCGACGAAAGGTATGTGGTAATAATGTAAGTGATGTCTTGGACGATAAGGAAATGACACTGACTAATTTGCCAGTCTTGAATGCGCCAAGGAGAAAAGCAGGAAAAGGTACCAGGGGAACATGAGTTGGATGACTGCTATGGAAAGCTCTTTTGTTGTTTATCTTGTTTGTTTGCCTATAATAACAAGAGAAGCATATAGAACGTCTAAGTGATGCCTTTGGTAATAAACGTTGCATGTTTATATAATAAAAAAAGAAAAAGACATGGAGAAAAAGGGAAATAATAAATTTATTTTTACATCCTTGTGTTACTGTCTTAATCCCTCCCCAGGGTCTTGTCATAAACTTTTCCGGCTTCGACACAGGCTTCTATAGCTTGAGCGCATGACTTGATTGAATCAAACAATTTAGCAAGTTCACTAGGATCATAAGTTTCCTTGACTTCTTCATTCAAGTAATCCATCTTGGCGGCAAGTGTTGACAGAATGGATTTGGTTGAAAAGACGGATGATGTTGTTGTCTTTTGTCGTTTATGAGCTATTGTTCTATTAACTGTCTCTTGTTTGATCGATTGATCTTCCTTCTTTTGCTGTTTTATGTTTTCATTCTTTTTGACTTCTTGTTGTTGTTGTCCTTCAGGATCAATGATGTTTTCACATATAACACAATACATTTGTTTTGTCTCTGGGTGACGAACTAAGGGTATCTAGTTTGTAAATGTTAATGTATACATATATTACATGATAAAAGTAGTATATTTACAGCATAACATGTATCATTTGGGCAGTGTTCGTTCAAGAGTGTCCATCTCTGCAACATCTTTTCTCCAATCAACTGAGATGCTTTTGAAGACTGTTCTCGTCTCTGTCGTTGAAGTGCAAGTTGATCCGCAACAGGCTCATTGTTTGTCAAAGGCTTCTTTTGATTTGTTGTTGTTGTTGTTGTTGTTGATGTTGGTTTGTTAGGAAGTGGATCATGTAATGTACAAAAGGAAATAGATCCATCCTTCGATCTCATCAAAGGATAAGAACAATCGGTCACAGGGCAAAGTTTATCAGTCATCACCTTCAGTAAGAGTTAATAACTTATTATTTTTAATTATTTTTATTTTACCCATCCTTGTAGTAAATATGTTCCAAGAAGCGAACCTGCTTCTTCTTCACTTCTTTGTGGTAATTTTGACATAATGAAAAGAAAAAAGTATTTTATTTCTTAAAGTAAAAAATGTAGCCAATCAAATCCATTAAAGTCGAGAATCAGGGGACGATGTAGCGGAATACACCTTTTAAAGGTGTTGTTCTCTTAAAGGACATGTTTTCTATTTGAAAATATGCCCAGTGTTGTTCCATAAGGTATGCAGATAGTTTATTATCAATAAGGAATGAATCAAAGGAAAAGAGGGGGGAACGTCAAAGAATGCTATATAAAAAATGTCTATATAAATATCATACATTATTATTCTCTGTCTCTCTATTTTTATCGTTATGCGTTTCATTCAATTACTTGTCGCCTTACTTCCCTTGTTTGCTGTCATCTATGCTGCTCCCTCTTTCCAAAAGAGAGACAGTCAAGAAAAGCTCTCTTTAAAAGTCAATGCTGAAATTGGTACTCAACGCCAAGAACCTAAAGTTGATGCTGTCAAAGTAGCAGCGCCTGAAGCTCCTGCTCCTCCTGCCCCTGCTGCTATTCCCAATGGCGAAAATACTCATATTGGCGACAACATCATCAATATGTTCAATTGAACTTTGGACGGTTTAATTTTTTTTAGATGAAATTAAAAGCTCAACGTTTTTACCTTCTTTTTTGTTTGTTTGCTTTATTTCTAGACTCTTTCTTTCAAGAGGAAGTGTTTGGGTCCTCTCCACCTTTAAACTCTGCAGAGCGTATACACTTTGAGCAAATTGAGACTTTACCAACAATCTCCGCTTTTGTTGTTTAGAAATAGAGCGAGTTATTTATTTTGACTCTCTTTCTCTCTTTTTTTTTCTTTTTACTTTTCAAACTAAACTTTAAAAGTGGAGAATATTATTACATTCAACACAAACAAAGCCTTGGAGGCATTTGACAACAGAGCGGAAGATTAGCAAATTAACAGTACAATTAGACATGCGTTCGTTTTCTTTCATGTACTTTCATTGATTTTTGATTGTATACATCGTTGTTATACAGTGTTTTTAAGCGTCCCTCTACTGCAACTGGGTGAAAATTGTATATATATTCTCTTGATGCATCTTTAAATAATCTCCCCACTCACAAACCAAATGGTTTTGAATTTTCAGACATGAAAGAATCGTTCGAATTGTTATTTTAAAAAGGAATGCTCCCTTTTGTATGTCGTACCTAATTCAACCTTGGCTGCCTCCATTTCGACACCAAATGTAGTCAATACTCACTCAACTGCATTTTTTACTCGATGCTTTTAAAAAAGAACAATAAGATGTCCCCCTTCATATCTTTCTAAGCCGCGCATTCATGAAAGTAATTTTGGAGCATGACACAAAGTCAACAAACTATCACACTTACCAATGAACACGGTGGAATTAATCAATGAATTCGCTTTAGACTTCAAAAGCAAAATAAAAAAACCATAGTCAACGCTCCAAAGCAAGCACAATAAAGACATACCTATCTTAATGAAACACATGGAAAAAAGTGTAGCAACAACAACTTTCTTCACATTGATAAATCTCAGCAAAAGACAATGCATTGTCACAATGCGGAGACCAAGGTCAGACATAGACGCCTTACAGTTACGCAATGTTCGTCGGAACGCCAGAGGAATCTCAAGTAAAATACTCCACCTTGAGCTACCTTATTCTATCAACTGATATGACATGTATACACACTGTTTACATTCATGGAAGAAAGAAGATGACTATAATCAAATCATACAGTGATTCTCATCTACGGGAATAAACCTGATAAGACGCGGTCTGTCCAGTCAACCATGAGAGTAAATGCTATCAGATAAACAATATAGAACGTTGGGGTCAATACACAAATGCATGGATAGGTCACTTTAATCAGCATAAATACAAAAAAAGCTGTTCAAATGGGTCAAAAAATAGACAAATATTGAAACAGGTAACATATCTTACTACAAAATAAAGGCAATCGGGGTTGGAAATAAGATTTTCATTTTATCTTAATTTATGTTGTGCTTACAAGTAAAATACCCATGGCAATGTTAGTAATAAAATCAGCAATGAAAACAATCATCTTTCGCACTACAAATGACAATAAGAAAGACCATATTGTGACGATATCCCTTATTACACTGACTGATAAGAAGAGGTTAGAAGATCGAAAAAGAATGAAACTTGATAATTAAATCATAAATCTATTATACATCAAAAGAATGATATTTGATTTGGTATATCAGTAAGCGTTTAGAATGTTTGGTCTTATGGCTCTTCATGTAGAAGATATACGTTAAATCCATTTGTATTTAATATAGTCTTTTCAATCTTTCATGATTCCCTATATTTAAAGTGGTAATACTATATTCGACTAAATATACTTCAGATTTATAAACCACCCTGCTTTAATTTGATGCACACAATCTTGAATGAATCTCTTTTCTTATTTACATCATGTCTCTATCGTGCTTATTAACCTGAATTTACTTTTAAATAGAGTAAATAGATCGATTTGATTATGTTTTGCAATAATGAATATTTATTCACAATTTTGAATAGTGATAGGCATTAAACACGTCTTAAGGGTAATCTTGTCTCTCTCTCTCTCTCTTCTTTTTTTCTCATTATTCTTTACCAGTTTGCTACTATGTTATCTCCATATAAGGCTTATTTCTATCCTTTTCCTGCATTCATGTATTTGTGTATTCATGTATTCATATTATTTTTTCATAGTTATAAAAACTCCTTTCTCGTCATTCAATCAATTGCATATTTGATAATACCTCTCATTCATGATACACGAGCATCCATGACAATAGGGGGCTATATAAAGTATGCCGCGTACCTTAGCAACCCATCTTGTTTCGAGCGCCATTTGAAATAGTTTATGCAGACTTAGAAGATCCATTGCTTTACTATAAAAATGAACGGATAGTCATTAGATCTACCTCAATCACAATCGTCGTCAGTGCTAGTCTACATTTCACAAGCAGAAGGGAAAAAGATAAGGATATAACAGCAGGGGAATAGAGGATAAGCATTTTATCTTTTACCCTTTTTTTCATGTGTACTATAAAAAAAAAAATAAAAGCATTACACACTCTTATGCTTTCCTAAGCCAGTTATATTCATGTTTGATAAACAAGTTTAATACATGTTGATTGCAAAGGTCACGATCTGGTTTGCATTTGATTCTTTTTAGCAAATGCCAGAAAAAGGGAATTATATGATGCACAAATCTGCCATCAAAAATAATAATGGCATCCTTTAACATTTTTTATGAAATCTCCCTATTTCTTTAAATAGTGAGCCATTGATCTATATATGATTATTACAGAACAACCTCTTTTACTTCCTCTCTCTCTCTCTCTCTCTCTCTCTCTCTCTCTCTCTCTCTCTCTTTCTCTCTTTTTATTTCTTAGACGTACTACTTATCAGCATACACCAAAAAGGTATATGATAAACAAACAAAGGGTAACGACTAGATCCTTTGGATAAGTACTACGCATGTTCCACAACATCGTCAGCCTAATGCTCTTTGAGAAAAGCCCTTTGTTTATCACCAGCTGCGTTGTTAAAGATGCTGCCCTCTTCCAACCTTTTCCCTTGTACATTTGATGCTCGCTTTACTTTTTTACTCATTCTTAAAGAAATCAACTAGAAAAATAGTAAAACCGCGTATTGGAAATAAGAAAAATGAAGCAATCATAATAAAAAAAAAATTAAGTATGTGTGTGAGGTTAGTCTTATGTAAACAAGCGGCCATATAAAAGAAAAGGAGGTGTGAAAAAATCATGCAAAAAAAGGGTAGGAGGCGTTCGGATGTGCTCTAATATGGATAAGATAGAAAATGAGTTATTTATTTGTTCATGCATTGCTAGAAAAAGATAAATTGAGAAAAAGGAGAAATGAGTCATTTATTTTCAGCCTAAATAATATGATTCACGTAAACAAAAAGCTATAAAAGAGGCCATCATTCTTGTCCTTTTTTTTTTTTTTCTTCATTCTTTATCTCTTCTAAATATTCCCCTATGGTTCTATTATTTCCTATGTTGAAAAAGGTACAATATCATTTTGGGGGTGATCTCAAAGGACATATAAATAATGCCATCGTTTAGAAAATTCACTTTTGCTGGCTCTATTTCATGGTTCCTGATGTATTTTACTCTATCATAATGGCCTCTCACGGCGTGAAGCCTTAAAGAAATCTCTGCTACTCGCTAATGCTCAAAATGCCTACTCATGCTCAAAAAATGCTTGCTACTGCTCATCAATACACTCAAATAACTAAATAATCAAACAAATACTCAAACACTCAAACACTCAAACACTCAAACACTCAAACACTCAAATACTCAAATACTCAAATACTCAAACACTCAAACACTCAAACACTCAAACAAATGCCCAAATATCTAAAAACGCTTATCAAACGCTTATCAAATCTCTAGAAAGACCAGTGAGCGCCTGCTCATGCTTATTAATACCTACAAATGATCATCAGTGCCTGAAAATGCTAGTGAATGCCTGTCCCATGCTTATCAACGTCGGAAAGCCCCTAAAGAATCTTGCTCATGTCTATCAATGTCTGCTGCTAATGAATACTGCTTTGGAGTAACTACATATTTAAGTCCTGAAGCCATAAGAAACATAATCAATTTACTTTGCCACTATTTGCCAAGCTCTATCAAGCTCTACTACAAGAAAGGAAAAAGTATAAAAAAACAAAACAAAACAAAAGTTAACCAGGTAGGTCGCTGCTTCTCTATGCTGGATCACCCCGAGATGCTCCTATTGTTATGGCTCTGCCTCTACAGCTGATGAATGGCCCGTAAATTCTCCCTACTACTGAGCTCGATACTTTCAATGTTCCAACATTCCAATGTCCCAATGTTTCAATGTTTCAAGGTTTCAAGGTTTCAATGTCCTTGCTGCGCGCACTGTCCGTAGTGTTTTCGAAAAGCTTCGTCCTAGGTACTTTGGTGCACTCTTCGTACGTTGAAGCTCCCCTTTCCTGAGTTTCCCGTGGTTGTTTTTTGAGTCTTGAGTCTTGAGCCTTGGGTCTTGTGTCTTGAGACTTGAGACTTGAGTACTTTTTATTCATGGAGGGTTTACACCGTGTAGTCTTCTGGCATGCAGTCTATGGTTCTAGTCATCTTGGGTTTGAAAGCTGGTGATAATGTGGCCTTCTGGACTTATGGAAAGAAAGGAAAAAAAAAAAAGAAATCCCTACTTGCTCTCTAAACTTGGCTATCAAAAGAAAAACCTCTACTTATTCAAAAACTCTCTCTCTCTCCTTGCTTCTAAAATGACTTGGAAATCAAACTATTGCTCACTTTAATAAAAACTTCATTTTGTTACTCCCACACTTGACTTTTTCTTCTTTAATCCTTAACAAAATGACTACTTTCGTATTCACTTGGCGTGCTTTTAAATGTATATGTTTGACTCAAGAAGAAAGAAAAGGAATTTTTTTTCAGTGCAGTTACTTGACATTCTTATTTTATCTCTGACCTGCGTGAATTTAGGTCAGCAATTCTTTAGTTCTGTATGCTCTAATTTTTAAGTGGGTTAATGGTTTGCCCAAAGAGGATAGGCATAAAGTTGGAGGGAGTGGGTGGCGGGCATCATTAACTATATGTCAAAAAATTCAAATGGACGGCCGTCCGATAAGCTTTGATGTTGATCGCAGTATTAGAAACAAAGAATGTCCAAGTTTTCTCATCCAGCCTTTCACCAAGGATATGGTGTAGACAGGTGCCTTGCAATTGCTCAAGCTGTTTGTTCTCAGGGTTTGCAAGTGTTACTGCATGTAACATATACGTTATCGCCGTTACATTTAGTTAAAGATCAATACCACCTTACCACATGTGGTCATAGCGGGATATCAACTATTTGAAATCTCATGAACACTGCATTGTTTTTAATAAAATAAAGGGCGCTCTTTCCTTTGCACAGAAATTGGTCATTACTTGCAAAAACACTAAAGGATTTGAACCCCTTCTATTTTCCAATTCACATAAGGGTTAATCTTATCACAAGCAAAACAATAGCTAAACTATACTCATCCTTGGCTCGTAACAGTCTCAACAACAAAGAAGAAATGAATATGTGTCAATGAGTCTCTATATAATTCCTTCATTAAGAGCAAGAAGAAAGAAAAAAGACTCATTATTGGAAGCAGGGTAATTTTATATGAAAGTAGAATTATCGCATGAATTAAGTACGACTAATGAAAATTGAGCATATCGTATTATATGGTAATAACGTTTTTTTGTAGTGCGCGAAGGAGCGCACCAAGAAACTCCCTATTCTTTATGTATAAGAGAGTCTGTAGACAAAGCAAATCACAATAGTACCCATTTCAAATCAAATTATTCAGTAATTCTTTTTACAGTATTCCCAGAGACATTTGGTCCGAAGTTTCAATGTCATTGTCAAAAATTGGATTAAAGAGGAAGCTAAGAAGAAAGCGCTTCAAGCAGGTTACGATGAGTGGATGAGACATTGGAATGAAGTAAAGAAATTTTGAATGAAATGCGCCTGAAGAATGCTGTAACAGGCAGAACCGATGTGCCTATATCGGTGACCAGCACATAAGTAACTGAAGCAGCAACAATCGCTTCTGCTTCAACAAACTCGACCAACGAGCTATCTGTCGAGCAATATTACTGTCCCAAGTCGCGAGCCATATTTCGTCAATAGCTTTAATATAAACCAAGGGCTTTACAGGTTTCAAATGAGCGTAAAAAACAATTGCCAATGGGGCATCCTGTCCCAGGTTCTGTCGGCCTCATCCATCCCCCTTCTGTGTCTACGAACAAATGATCTGGGATTAGACGAACGTTTAAACAAGCTACCACCAGCCATCATTAAAGATCTCTTATTGCGAGTGGACTGAAAAATCGTTAAATTCTCTCGTGAGCTCGTAATGATAATGTAATGTTTGTTGTTGTAGCAGGAACAGACAAAAAGTACAATGGGACTCTTTATGTTTCTATTATTTGGAAGAATAAAGATGAAGATGATAGTTACACTTATTATTATGATTGGTCAGTTTATGTTACTGAGTTTTTGTTATTGATGTGTAAACACTGCTTATTGACCCTTATTAAACTTAGAATATGACAGACACTGATGGATATATATTCTGATTTAGCGGTCGATAAACGTGCTATTGATATTGCTGTAATCAAGATAGCTGATCTATCCATCGATTGTGAGCTAATTGTAAGACAGTATCTTGGTATTTTATCACGTTTGTTACAATCTTTGCCTCAGTTGAATATTCATCGAAGGTTAAGGAGTGTTCTCTCTGCTTTCGTTATTTACAAACCTTGTCATTTTGAAATCAGGACTAAAAGGTGATATCAAAAAGCAAAATACGATTATCGCTGCGAATGCTCTTTTAAAAACTTGATATTCATTTATATAGTGAAGATAAACCAAGGCGTGTGGGGCCTATTAAGTTGCATTACTGAGCGTCCAAATATGGCAGTCAATTCCATATTCAGATGTAAGATAAATGGTCTTTCGTAACCAGATGTGACCCAGACTTCATAATACCTTTGTATTTTAAACGTCAACAAGCTAACCAGCCTATAATACCAAGTGCTGGTTTAAATTTTGTTGTTACTCAGTTAGTGACAGAGCCAAAGTTTTGGCTGGAAATTGTGACTCAGGTCATAAAAGTTCGTAACTCCGACAGAAAGTGAAATTTTTACGTCATCCCAACTTTAGTTTCGATAGCTTTCTCTCTCATTTTTTTTTGTTTAATCTTTTTTAATTAGTTTATGTCCAACATTGAAGAACTCAACGTCTCTTTTGGTAAGAAACAAAACAAGATGTAGTCAAGAACAATGAAGCTAACCATTCACTTAAAGATCCCTTTGCTGACGTTGACGAAGATAATAAACCAGCTGCCCAAGGCGCCAAGAATATCCGTAAGAATATACTCTAGACAAATTAAATTGATAACTTATATATCATACACAGATTTGCGTGTACAACAGAGAAACGGTAGAAAGACATTAACTACACTTCAAGGGCTTCCTAAAGAGTATGATGCCAAAAAGATTCTAAAGAGCTTCAAGAAAGAGTTTGCTTGCAACGGCACTATTGTGGAAGATCCTGAACTTGGGCAAATCTTGCAGCTTTCGGGTGATCAACGTTTGAAGATTGCAGAATTTCTTGTATCAGAAAACATTGCGAAAAAGACAGACATTAAGGTCCATGGCTTTTAATAAGCGTATATGTATATGTGTGGCAATGCGTATGTGAATGTGTAAATATCTTCACAGTAATAAATCAAAATTGAATCGTTGGTATTCTACTGTTTTGTTCTTACTTTTTGCTTGAATCAATCTTGAGGGGCCTTTTTATTTATGCAAGTTTTGCATTTCTAAATCATCGAGTTAAACATCCGAAGGCGAGAAAGAGACTTGTGTCACATAGCGATGGTTGTAGCTACGGAAATACAAGAGCGCAAGATTAATTATACAAAAAAAAAAGTGTATCATTATTATACACAAGATAGCTTTAATTCAATGCAATCAATAAAAAAAAAGGTAATATACACAAAAGAGAGACAGGAAATCATTATCTATTCAATCTAGCATGTTGAGGAAGCTCAAGTTTTACTTGTGGCATAGGATTACTGACTTCCTTGGGTACAACTAGGCAACCAAGGGTACTCTTAATTTCTTTCACTTCAACACCAGCATCCCTTAGCTCCCTTTTCGCTGGATCTTCTTCTTCAGCTTTTTTCTTGATGCCAAATAAGCTGGCCCCAAATATGAGGGATGACCTATGGCTGTTACTGCTACTGGTACTACTACCAGTAGACTGTCGTTTATGATGGCTGTTGCTAGTCATGGGTGCTTTTGCTGCTGAATTAGACCTGGGTCGATTACTGCTAAACAAGTTTGTCAAGGTAGATCGTCTGTGCTGCTTTGTGGTCTCCGTAGCAATGGACGCTTTTCCAGAGGATAATGAGCTGTAAGTACCAGATTTGGAAGACGCTGCCGCAGTAGCATTTGCAATGATATCTGCTATGATTTCATAGTCTGTCGTTTCCTTCTTTTCGTTTGAAGAAATACTGGGTATGGTGGATGTTGTTGAGGGGGTGGGTATGAGGTCACTACTACTACTGTTGCGGTCGCAATCTGAAGGTTCAGATGATGTCGCTTTAGGAGCAATCTGTATGGATGCTTTTCCAGAGGACAGAGATGATAGGGAAGTAGTCATTTTTACAGAGTCGATTTGCTTGTTCTTTGTTTCCGTCTAATATCCATAAGTTATCAAAGAGCGCTGTTTTATTTCTCTCTTACCTCAGGTATCTCCCCTTCCAAGTTTCCTTTCTTGGGCTTTATAAAGCTAACGATGCCCCCTGTAGACTTTTCCTTTGGAATTGGTAATTCTTCTGACGATACCATGAATCCAGCGCGTTTCAATAGTTTAGGCATGCTCGTTCGGTAGCTCAAATGACCTGTAACCAAGTCTGTGCAATCCAGATTTTGCACGCGGTTTCCTTCAATATGAGAAAGTGGGCGTAGACCAGCAATGTTACCTAAGCCAGCGGTGGACGTTCGAAAGAGGAAGCCAAGCAACCAGTCATTGGTTGCATAGCCATTAACAAATCGACCAGATACAACTGTGGTGCACTCCTTCCACTGTGCCTTGGATGCACTGACGGGTGTGCCAAAGAGAACGACGTTTTCGACTAAACCATATGCTTTCATACGTGCTAGCTCTAATAAACAGTAAAATATAACACGTGCACCAAGTGAATATCCAACAAGTGTAATAGGCCGCGACCCCAGATTACGGTTCATGAGTACATCCGCAAGGACTAGGCCAGCTACCTTGGATCGGTCAAGCGCGTTCGCCCAAGGGTTATCTACCATATAGCCTATCTTGGTTAATGCCAATGGCCAAGCAAGCCCCGATAGGAGAGCACCCATGATGGTGTGTGCCAGCGCTTGTTGAATGGAAAACGTGACAGCCTCAGTGGCAAGGATCTTGAATGCACTACCTAGTTCCTCTAGCATTTCGGGCTCCCAATAAAGTGTGTAGTGGTCGCCCATGATGGCGTCAAGGGTACTAAAGGGCAAAGACGCTTCTTCTTTTTCCTTATTTGATAACCAACTATGGAAAAATACGTTTGTGTTATTTAAAGTCATTTTGTCATTTTGCTTAAATCAATACCCATTAATGGTAACTATACAACTGACATTGTCTTCAGAATGTATCGGAAGGAAATCAAAGGTATTGATGGACTTCATACGTCTGCTCATACTTCTGCCACCAAGACCTACAATGAACGAAAAACTTAACGGATGGGCTATTATAGCATAATTGAAACTTACGACCGCCGGCCACAGTGGCGCCACCAGTGATGAGAGCAATACCTGCTGTACCACCAAGAAAACTTGCTGTGCCTGTGACGCCCACGGTAGATAAGATGACGCCTAATCCACCAGCGATGACAGGGGCCATCAGACCTGCACTAAGGCCCAAGATAAGGCCACCACCAATGGTTGCTAGGCCTACCATGACATAGCGTCTCTTCTTGCGTTGCTTGTTTCTGCCATAACGCTCGGCATCACTCTTGATCGACCCGTCTCCCTCTGCATTGGTCATAGTCATACTGGTCATGGTTGTAGCTACGCTGTTGACCGTCTCTGTCTCCCAAGAGACGTCCTGCAAAAGATGTTCAGCGATTCTTTTTTCAAATCCAATGACTTGAAACCAGTCGAGAGACAGGTAAGAAGCGATGCGAGCTACAAACACCCTTGAACGAGCATCATAGTTTTCGTTACTAAGGCAGATTAAAAACAAATCGCACATTACTGTCCAGCGTAGATCAATGATGACCTTATCGTCATCGATTACATTATTACTCTTGACGAAATCATCCAATTTGACTTCTGCCGTGTCGCCCTGAGATGTGAATTGATGAACGAGGTCGGTGGGTAAGATGCTATGTTTGGATAATGATTCAATCATCTTGATTTCTTCGCCAGAAATATCCATATGTGCGTAAAGCATCCGCATGAGTTTTCTTTGCCAATTATCTGCACTCATTCTTGCCATTGCAAATTCTTTGCCTTGATAATCATGAACGACCTCTAAGCTGGTCAGATAACAAAGTCCGATATAGGCTATCTTTTGAGTTTCTGTGAATACATCCTTTGTCTCATGTATCGTGCCGGCGTTGGTTTGGTTCATATCGACTTCAAATACATGTGAGCTAGTCAATACAGGTTGTACAGAATCTGGAACTTCAGGCAAATCAGCAGCCCAAGCTCGAATCGCATTGGGCGTCGGTAATACTTTATTTAGCTCGTTTTGTTCTGCTAATAGTTCAGCTGTTAAAGGTTGTGTATGTTGTTCGTCGTCATTGGATAGAGTTTCGTTGTGCACACCAGTTTCAGTATGACAACTAGTACTAGACGTAGATAATTGGTCATTTATTGAGTTTGTTTCCTCATTCAAAGGCGATTGAGTCATCTTGCTTGAGCTATATTTATACTGTCGAAACTAAAAATAAACAAAAAATGAGCGGAAAGGGAAAAAAAGGGAAACTATACAGTAAAGTAATAAATAAAAGAATGAAAGAAAGAAAGAGAGAGACAACAAAAAAAGGGGGAAGAAAAAAGAAGGGGAAAGGAGGGAAGAAAGAAAGAAAAGGCTAATTAGTATCACTTTTTATCGCCAAGAGAGACGAAGACACAACTCCGGAAATTGAATTTAAAGAATTTTAAAGTAAAAAATGAAACCAAAAATGAATGCTTTATGTGGATTATGTGTTGGCTACTTTTAATAGTTTGTTTTATGTTAATCGTGCAGCTAACTGTCTATAAAAGTATGTATGTGCATGCAAGAGAAACAGAAACAAAGACAGAGAGAGAGAATATACTTTTTTTTTAATGTATCTATTTTTTACAACTTACCTTATTTGGTAAGCATCACTGTTGTCCCCGTCGATCCACCTAGATGAACACTATTTCGCGCTAATAAATCTTTTTACTGCATACAAAATACTTGCTATATATACACAAAAGGAAATGGAGAGGGAGAGAAAGTGATAAAACGCTAATATTATCTGTTTTATTTTGAACAAAAGAGAGTGTATCCCACTGTTTCTCAAACTCATTAAAATTCAATTATTGTATTTGCCCTTCTCCTCTTTTCTATCTTCATCTTTTTGACTATTCCCTTTATCAATTTGTCTCCTGTGCTTATATCCATGTCAACAAAATATGTTCCATTATAAAAAATGTCCTAGTTCCTCTCTCACTAATAACTAAAAGACTATATTTCCATAAAGAGTGTGTGTGCGTGCCTTTATTTCTGTACAACATAACATTAGACTAGCGCATGACCTCTTTTATGATCGACATTTTACTGCCGCCATCCAGCATTCATTTGCATTAATGTCAACACGACCTCCATTGGATACTCATTTGCCTTGATTTCTGATTTTTCATTTTCTTTATCTTTCAGTGAATCTGATGTTGTTTCTTCTTGAGATAACATTGCTTCCTGCTGCTGTTGTTGTTGCTGAAGAATGCCTAGTAGTTGGCTTGTGAGTGGATTCTTTTGTTGAGTGAACGAGTTCAAACTATTGGCTAGTATGGATAAATAATTTTGATCGGTCAAGAGATTTGTAAAGGCGGCCATTTCTTCTGATTTCAGTGGAGTAGAAGGCGCTGTGGTTGGAGTCGATGGAGTCGAGGGAGGTGTACTCTCAATCGATTGAATTCTGGGTGCTGATTTACGTTGCTCTTTATCTAGTCTCTTTGCCCTTCTTCTCATGAATTCTTCTTCTATCCATCTTCGCTTATGCTCACTGTCTTCTTTACCAAATAATTTTTGTGCCCTCTTATTGACTCTGCAACGAAGATCGTTATCCTTGTTCCTCTCTTGGTTACGCTCTCTCCATCTTTTCTTTCTTTCTCTGTTATCTTGACGTACTTTTTGTGTCATTAATAATTTTTTGTATGTTTCTGGATCAGGAAGCACTTGGCTGTTATTTTTCATAAGGGCCGTAGCAGCAATTTTACCGACGTCAATGTTTGCAAGCAGGTGAGAATAATCACCCATTAACGCTGCTGCTTGTGCAATAGCTTGTTGGATTTGCGGGTCTTCTAAATTTAATTCAGTTGTTGGATTAGATTGAGTCAAGTCCACGGCATTATTCTCATTAGATTGTGCTTCTGTTGGTAATTGTTGTCCTTGCTGTTCATGTTGCTGCTGTTGCTCTGATTGCTCCTGCTGTTGTTCTGCTGACATAAAAAAGGAATCTATTAAAAATAGTTTATATACTGTACTATGCCTGCCTCCCTTTTTATCCTAATTACTCTTTTCTTTTTCTGTTAAATAAAACGCTCTATCTCTTTCTTTCTCTTTCTCCTCTTTCTCTGTCTCTCTCTTTGAAAGACGGTCACAGGCAGTCCTTCGAAATTGAAACTAACTCCGACCTCACTTCTCACGAAAAAGCAGTGTGGTGTTCAAGATCAAAGTAACATGTCTCTTCCCGATAAAAATCAAACCCTTGAGGATGACACAGCAAATCATGCGCCCAAATTAATAATTCTCGAAGCTGGCCACAAGCAGTCTCCAACCATCGAGCGTTAATCATGTTTCAAGCATTATCATCATCAAGTTAGCGACGCCGACCCTACAGTGCTCTACTCTCGTGTTTGGCAAACAGGCTGATCCCAGGAAGTGTGCTACTTGACATGGCCAACCGCCATGAATCATCCAATTTAACTCATGGCAGTTGTTAAAGAGTAATGTCTAACCCGAGGGATCCAGAAAGATCGCTCTTTAGTGAAGTCTTACGATTTGGTATTCGTTTTGATAATGATAGGCGCACTTGTTGGAGCCGTGGCGTGGGAGGCCACGTAGCTGCTAATTGTAAAAGAGATAGGCCTTCAAAAAACAATGCAAATCTATATCACCAGCTGTTCCCTTTGAAGTTGAAGCTAAGCCGTTCACAAAAGAACATGAAATTGTTACACAATCTGGTGATGAGCATTAAGAAGTTCAACATGATTGTTCCAACTTAGTGAACGTCTGGAGCTAGATTAGTTTTAGTGCACAATTCGTTCCTCAGTACGCTTTAATGAAATTTTATTTCTCCAAAAAAAAGGGGGTCAAATTAACCGTAAGCTGATATAATCAACGCTTTTCAATGATTCATATGTGCCGTTGTATCAAGATGATACATATGCTCAATGTTGAATAGTTTATCACGTATACATCTTTTTCTCACAGTCTTTTTGTCTATTTTATCTTTTACCACACATTGTATTTTATCAATTAAACAAGCATGCATTGGTTGAGCATTACTGCATTGAGTCCTATAAGTAAACCATTAATTTAACAGTTCAATTTTAAAATGCGTCCATTCGTGGCTGGATCAGGCTGTATTCAAGTCCCTAAAAACAATACGCGTCTATTTTTATTTATTTATTCAAAATATGGACAATCTCACAGAAGAACAAAGACGAGATTTCGTGTAAAGAGAGAAGATTATATTGTTATCTATATATTCTCTTGACTTATTTCTGTTGTATAGGGATCAAGTATTGGAGGAACTAGACGAAGTTGAAGAGGAAGAAGAAACTGTAATTGAAAATGAAGAATCACCTGAAGAGACATCTGAAATGCCCAAGGACTTGTCAACCCCTGTCAGTCTTACACAGCAGAATAGACAAGCAGCTGAACAACAAAAGAAAAAGAAGAAGAAGAAAAAGAGCAAATCCAAATTACCAGAAGCAGGTAGCGAACTACCTGACGACTATGTTGAAAAATACCAAGAAGATCTCATTGATAACCCATTTGACCCGTAACGAAAACAAACAAAAACAAAGAGACTTCGTATTCATTATTTTACTAGTACACTTCCTTTATCACAAAGAGTAGAATATGCCATTTGGAAATATCGTAGAAACCACAAGTTTACTGAAGAGAAGAATGAAATCTTTGCAAACTATCTGAAGTTCGGTGGGATCATTACTGGTCAAAACATGTTCTTGGGTGGAACTACTGCTGCTGACGTAGATGAAGATGGCGAAATGGATTTCAAAGCAGCCAAATTAGCAATTGACACTGTACCTGATGAGCTGGAGGAAGGCGTTGAAGTCAGTTTTAGTGAAGTTGCTCAAGTTTATTTAGGAAACACATTTATTCGCGAAAATCGATTTATCGCAATGCAAAACTTTATTGATACTCCCAACATCATCGATGCTTTCCTGAGATACCTTCAAATCAGAAACGTTGCCCCTGAATATGCTGATGATATCGCTAAGGCCCGTGCGATCGTCAGTCAGGCTAAGGTAGAGCTACCCAAGTGTAAGAAACTGAGCGTGGATATGCCTGGCAAGCTTAACCGCGCATGTGCTATCGTCTTTGGCGACGAATCGATTTCGATGGACATGTCCTGGATGAAGGATGCATCAGCAAAGACGATGAAGATGTTTAGTGAATTTTTGGACGAAGCCGTTGGTATGACTACGGAGGAAGCAACCAACATCGTCCGCTCACAGATGGGTGATATCAAAGGCGTGCATGTACTGAAAACGTTGAGTTTTGTGCTTGCCAAAGTGACATCTATACCGCCTATTCCAGCTGATGCTCAACCAGACGCTTTTTTTAAAGTTACTTTCACGAACTATGACGACAATAAAGAGAGCTATGACATTATATTTGAGAAGAAGATCATCGACAACCTAGTTTTAGGAATGGTCGCTCGTGTGACGCTTTGTAAATTGAGCAATGGTGAATGGTACCTTGAGAAGGCAACTCGCATTATGCCTAGCTTTTATATGGAAGACGACTGTTTGTCTGAAGATTATGACTATTAATAAAACCTGTTTTTTTTATATTTTTTTTATTCAATATTTCTATGCTTTTTATTCTCATGAAACATGATCCAGCCTTCTCTTCGAGGAGAATTCCTCTTGGCCCAGAGTTCTAAAAGCCTTCCCCTCTTCAACTTGTCATCAAATCCTGCTTTCGGAAGCAGGATTTCAATCATATCATACACGCCTGAAGGCTTTGGTTCAGTATATTCATCGTCAATCCATTGTTCGGTAGGTATCTCAAAGTCAATGATGACATCAGGTGATCGTTGATGTCTCAATTCGAATCCATCGCCCTTTTTAAAAATCAACAGAATCTCTTTTGTTGAACTAATGTATGGGCTTGGATTATCCAAATGTACATTATTGACAGATTTTTTGAACCAAACCAGATTCTCAACATATTTACAATCTATATTGAAGTTAATATCTATTTACAGAACCTGAGCTCTGCCTCTCCTTACCTATAGTATACATCATTCTAACTACATCAGCCTGAATCAATTTGTGTGTCCAAACAAAGACAAGTCCCGCAGACATATGCGTGATCACCTTCTCCATTAGTTTTTGGAAATCAGTAATATTCCATGAACACAAACCATCGTTTCGTCCATCTGCAACGTAAAATTCCCATGGTGGATCAACCAAGATACCCTCTAGTCTTGACATATTTGATATTTCTAAGTTTGGCTCCAGTATCAAGTCTAATATAGGTGAACATTCATGCATGCTGTCTAGCTCGAAATAATGACTTTTTGTTGCATCCCGTACGATTCGTTTGGATAATGGTTGTATTTGCTTGACACCACTGAACAATTCATTAGGAATACGTACAAATGAAATGAGTTCGTCAGGTGTATCAACCTTTCGCTTCTTGACACCAGTGAAGAACCTTGATAGTGTTGACTGTACTACCTTTGCTCCGTTAGCTGTCTCTGTTGATGGAAGCGTACTAGGAGTTTTTTGTATCATGCTTTTTTGCATAAGCCTATATGAAGAGAAGATAAGGATGGCTGTATACATACAACATGCGTGTTTACATTTCTGTTGTCAGAAGCCCTCGACGCCATTCTTGCTTGGCCTGCCAGTACTGATGTCTTTTTTCTTTATCGAGATATGGACTGCATAAAAAGTTAGTTCTATTGCGATTCTTTAGGTTACATTCTGTTGAGGAGCTTACGTTAAGAAATTCTTGTATGCTTCCAGTCGCTCTTTCCACTCTTTATCCCAATCCCGTTCTTGTAGGTGAGCCACCTCTGCATCACCATTATCCACAAAGCCATCATCATCATCATCATCATTCTCGCCCCTTAACTGCTTCTGAGGCATTTTTGTGATCATATCTGATATTCTTGATTTTTGATTTCTGGGCCTAGCAGCAGTAGTCGAAGCTGCTGTAGCGGGTTTCCGTCGAACAGCTGTAGGTTGCTTGATAACTGATCCTCCATGAAACTCCTTAATCCATTCGTCCACTTGTCTTTCAATCTGTTTGACTTCTTCTGTTTCCCATTCAGGATCAAGACTGTAATTTGAAATAGAAGGTGCTCCAAAACGGTTACTGGAACCCTTTAGCTTTCCATCCACAATCGTATAGTTTTCATCTTTTAGTATTCCTTTTTTAACAAGGGAGCGATAGTATGACATACATTGATAACCAACCTAAAGATAATAAACAACTCTTCATTTGAAATATAGTATATATACACTTACTCTATGAGGGAAAGCCTTACTGAATATACCCCACATGGTACCTATTCTAATCCCCTTATCTATCCATTCTTGATATCTTTCCATGAATCGCTTCTTTTCTTCCTTGCTCCATGATCCATTGTGTTGCAGTTGACCAGGAACGACCAGTCTAAAGTAATAGGTTTCAGGGCTCTATACGTAGGTTAGTATTTGTATAATATAATCTACATTTCAATGTACCGTATGACGTGCATGCCATGCCCTTAACCGTGGTGGCTGCCAGTTTTTTACTGCTTCTCTTGTGAATAGATCCTCTCCGTCCACATGTGGTTGTTTTCTTTTTAGACTTGGTTTATCTTCCATACTAAGTGACTTTAACTCTTTTTCTAAATGATCTTTTTCTACTGTTTCCATAATCTTTGCTGCTTGTTCCCAAACTAATGGATCTGTATCTAGATCCATACTATCATCTGAAGCAGACTCTTCATAGCTATTTAATTGTGAAATGACTTCTTTGCCTTTGCCTTTGCCATTCTTTTTTAAAAAGTCAGCATGAAGAAAAGAAAGAATAAATAATAATAATACCTCGTCTTTCATTTCAATCGTTTTCTTTGGTTTTGATAAACTTGTTATTTTTGAAGTTGAAGGCGTAGATTTTATCTCGTCGACAACATTCTCACTACTATTTAACCACGAATTCATTTAGTAAAATAAAACACGAAAATTTGCTGTCAAAAAAAAATTAAAAAATATGGATACATTTTCGTGTTCCTCACTCAAACTCCTCTTTGCATTAAATCCAACTTTAATGTGGCAAGTTAACATACTTCTTGACTTGCTGCGAGCTTTCAATACTATTATGCTCAGAACTTATTTCTTTCTTTACTACAATGGGAACAAACGGCACAAAAAAGGTAAATGCTTGTTAGACTCGATAACTTGGCGTACGACCACAGACATAGCTCTTTACGTGTTTCCATCTAGTTTTAACATTGAGCCTGAGCTCCTCTGGAGTCATATCATGAACTAACTTCTTTAAATTAGCAATACCGCTCTCAAAATCTCCTTTAATACTGTGAATATCAATAGTGGTCCTCTATGGTTACCTTTGGAACTTCCTATACATGCATCGTACAAGACTCCTTCCTTACTGAATCCTTTCACCTCTACAATACACTGATTCATGCCAATGATACACTTCCCTATACTAGGCATTACTTTCGAAACAGACGATTATACTCACCGATCAAACATGGAGCTAAGACAACTAAATCTACCATGAATATCTCTTCAGTCGTAAGAGCCAATTCTCTGGGTTTTCACAGCTATTTCCCTGTCGCATCTGCCAACCATTTATCCAACCAAGGATGGAGTATTGTTTAGCTATTACTTTGCTTGCAAACCCTGAGAACAAACAGCTTGAGCAATTGCAAGGCACCTGTCTACACCATATCCTTGGTGAAAGGCTGGATGAGAAAACTTGGACATTCTTTGTTTCTAATACTGCGATCAACATCAAAGCTTATCGGACGGCCGTCCATTTGAATTTTTTGACATATAGTTAATGATGCCCGCCACCCACTCCCTCCAACTTTATGCCTATCCTCTTTGGGCAAACCATTAACCCACTTAAAAATTAGAGCATACAGAACTAAAGAATTGCTGACCTAAATTCACGCAGGTCAGAGATAAAATAAGAATGTCAAGTAACTGCACTGAAAAAAAATTCCTTTTCTTTCTTCTTGAGTCAAACATATACATTTAAAAGCACGCCAAGTGAATACGAAAGTAGTCATTTTGTTAAGGATTAAAGAAGAAAAAGTCAAGTGTGGGAGTAACAAAATGAAGTTTTTATTAAAGTGAGCAATAGTTTGATTTCCAAGTCATTTTAGAAGCAAGGAGAGAGAGAGAGTTTTTGAATAAGTAGAGGTTTTTCTTTTGATAGCCAAGTTTAGAGAGCAAGTAGGGATTTCTTTTTTTTTTTTCCTTTCTTTCCATAAGTCCAGAAGGCCACATTATCACCAGCTTTCAAACCCAAGATGACTAGAACCATAGACTGCATGCCAGAAGACTACACGGTGTAAACCCTCCATGAATAAAAAGTACTCAAGTCTCAAGTCTCAAGACACAAGACCCAAGGCTCAAGACTCAAGACTCAAAAAACAACCACGGGAAACTCAGGAAAGGGGAGCTTCAACGTACGAAGAGTGCACCAAAGTACCTAGGACGAAGCTTTTCGAAAACACTACGGACAGTGCGCGCAGCAAGGACATTGAAACCTTGAAACCTTGAAACATTGAAACATTGGGACATTGGAATGTTGGAACATTGAAAGTATCGAGCTCAGTAGTAGGGAGAATTTACGGGCCATTCATCAGCTGTAGAGGCAGAGCCATAACAATAGGAGCATCTCGGGGTGATCCAGCATAGAGAAGCAGCGACCTACCTGGTTAACTTTTGTTTTGTTTTGTTTTTTTATACTTTTTCCTTTCTTGTAGTAGAGCTTGATAGAGCTTGGCAAATAGTGGCAAAGTAAATTGATTATGTTTCTTATGGCTTCAGGACTTAAATATGTAGTTACTCCAAAGCAGTATTCATTAGCAGCAGACATTGATAGACATGAGCAAGATTCTTTAGGGGCTTTCCGACGTTGATAAGCATGGGACAGGCATTCACTAGCATTTTCAGGCACTGATGATCATTTGTAGGTATTAATAAGCATGAGCAGGCGCTCACTGGTCTTTCTAGAGATTTGATAAGCGTTTGATAAGCGTTTTTAGATATTTGGGCATTTGTTTGAGTGTTTGAGTGTTTGAGTGTTTGAGTATTTGAGTATTTGAGTATTTGAGTGTTTGAGTGTTTGAGTGTTTGAGTGTTTGAGTGTTTGAGTATTTGTTTGATTATTTAGTTATTTGAGTGTATTGATGAGCAGTAGCAAGCATTTTTTGAGCATGAGTAGGCATTTTGAGCATTAGCGAGTAGCAGAGATTTCTTTAAGGCTTCACGCCGTGAGAGGCCATTATGATAGAGTAAAATACATCAGGAACCATGAAATAGAGCCAGCAAAAGTGAATTTTCTAAACGATGGCATTATTTATATGTCCTTTGAGATCACCCCCAAAATGATATTGTACCTTTTTCAACATAGGAAATAATAGAACCATAGGGGAATATTTAGAAGAGATAAAGAATGAAGAAAAAAAAAAAAAAGGACAAGAATGATGGCCTCTTTTATAGCTTTTTGTTTACGTGAATCATATTATTTAGGCTGAAAATAAATGACTCATTTCTCCTTTTTCTCAATTTATCTTTTTCTAGCAATGCATGAACAAATAAATAACTCATTTTCTATCTTATCCATATTAGAGCACATCCGAACGCCTCCTACCCTTTTTTTGCATGATTTTTTCACACCTCCTTTTCTTTTATATGGCCGCTTGTTTACATAAGACTAACCTCACACACATACTTAATTTTTTTTTTATTATGATTGCTTCATTTTTCTTATTTCCAATACGCGGTTTTACTATTTTTCTAGTTGATTTCTTTAAGAATGAGTAAAAAAGTAAAGCGAGCATCAAATGTACAAGGGAAAAGGTTGGAAGAGGGCAGCATCTTTAACAACGCAGCTGGTGATAAACAAAGGGCTTTTCTCAAAGAGCATTAGGCTGACGATGTTGTGGAACATGCGTAGTACTTATCCAAAGGATCTAGTCGTTACCCTTTGTTTGTTTATCATATACCTTTTTGGTGTATGCTGATAAGTAGTACGTCTAAGAAATAAAAAGAGAGAAAGAGAGAGAGAGAGAGAGAGAGAGAGAGAGAGAGAGAGAGAGAGAGGAAGTAAAAGAGGTTGTTCTGTAATAATCATATATAGATCAATGGCTCACTATTTAAAGAAATAGGGAGATTTCATAAAAAATGTTAAAGGATGCCATTATTATTTTTGATGGCAGATTTGTGCATCATATAATTCCCTTTTTCTGGCATTTGCTAAAAAGAATCAAATGCAAACCAGATCGTGACCTTTGCAATCAACATGTATTAAACTTGTTTATCAAACATGAATATAACTGGCTTAGGAAAGCATAAGAGTGTGTAATGCTTTTATTTTTTTTTTTATAGTACACATGAAAAAAAGGGTAAAAGATAAAATGCTTATCCTCTATTCCCCTGCTGTTATATCCTTATCTTTTTCCCTTCTGCTTGTGAAATGTAGACTAGCATTGACGACGATTGTGATTGAGGTAGATCTAATGACTATCCGTTCATTTTTATAGTAAAGCAATGGATCTTCTAAGTCTGCATAAACTATTTCAAATGGCGCTCGAAACAAGATGGGTTGCTAAGGTACGCGGCATACTTTATATAGCCCCCTATTGTCATGGATGCTCGTGTATCATGAATGAGAGGTATTATCAAATATGCAATTGATTGAATGACGAGAAAGGAGTTTTTATAACTATGAAAAAATAATATGAATACATGAATACACAAATACATGAATGCAGGAAAAGGATAGAAATAAGCCTTATATGGAGATAACATAGTAGCAAACTGGTAAAGAATAATGAGAAAAAAAGAAGAGAGAGAGAGAGAGACAAGATTACCCTTAAGACGTGTTTAATGCCTATCACTATTCAAAATTGTGAATAAATATTCATTATTGCAAAACATAATCAAATCGATCTATTTACTCTATTTAAAAGTAAATTCAGGTTAATAAGCACGATAGAGACATGATGTAAATAAGAAAAGAGATTCATTCAAGATTGTGTGCATCAAACTAAAGCAGAGTGATTTATAAATTTGCTTTTTTTGATTAAACACTGTAGTGACAGATATTGAAATTTACTTGACCAAATAAAATATGAAAGACGGAAAAATGCGGACATCAACTGTCGATAATTATTAATGTTTTTAGTCGTGCTTGTGTTCTTTATAAGGCTTTGAATTTTTAACTCTGAAACGATACTGAGACTGCGTCTGGCTTGCTTATCCGAGTTCGCGCTGTAAATAGCAAATGGTCCCATGCTGAAAGCAAATCTGGATGCTTTCTCTGCTGGAGCTAACTGTTCAAATTTATATCCGAGAATTCAGTCGAATTATTGGCTATTTTAATGGTTGAGGAGCGGTATACAACAGAGTATTTATCTTAACTGATATCAGAGAAGTTCTTGAGCATCTCAGCTGACTACGTAGTGGAGCTTTTTCCCATTAGTTAACCCCATATCCACATGTTCTAATCCAAGTCCTGTTATGAAAGAAGTAGCTTATATTCCCTGGAGCTCCAAATCACAATCATAAAAGGCAACCTCGCAGTCTTTTTCCAGAGTGAGGTCTAACTTTAACTTTTGACTGTTGTTATCTAATAAGCTGATCTGTGTAAAGCGGTGTTTTTGGTTAGGGCGTTTCTTAAGTAGTTTGAATTTGCGAATTTTATCACCATAAAAATCACAAACAAAATCACTGTCATCCTTTAAATATATTCTAAAAACAACTGCGTATAAAAATACAAGAGCTAGTTGTGAATGAAAATAGTAAGTAGAAATATATCCATTGTCGTTATTTTCAGCCGTACTAATAAGTCTGATTTTTTTTTTGTCACTGGCATAGAAGCGTGCTTCACATATTTCACACAGATATTGATCTTGTGGATGAATATTTTCTTTTCTTGTTTGACCATTTTGTGCTGGTAGTTAGATGTGACTGTATTAATAAATAGTGTTGTGTTCAACTTTACATTTACAAAAGACAGTTAAGTCGATCGCAAGAATAGAAATGAATATCATAGAACTACGACTTGAATGAGAGCTTTATAAGAGAGAGAATTCATGGCTGCCATTCATATCCAATGCTGTTAATATTCTAATATGATACATAATAAACAGATAGAGAGTAAGATATATGCTGTAATCTGATGGTTTACCACATTAAGCACGTCAGACTTGACGATCTGTCTTGAAAACACCATTACTGCTTTTCATATTTAATCTCAGACAAATAAAAAAAAAAAAGTTGGAGAAGGTATTTTTTAAGGGGTTTTTATTGTTCAAATGTTCCGTACTGCATTTCTTAGAAACAGCCGTTTAGTCACTTCTTCAAATATCAAGCAGCGCTTGTACTCTACAGCTGGAAGTAGCAATAAAGCTGGAAATGCTCCAAGTGTTCCTGCCATGCTTGCTGTTGCTTCCATGGGCTTTGCGGCTTATTATACTCTTGTTAAATCAAGAGAGGGTCAATGTAGGTATTATATACTATAGACTGTCATGTATTAAATCCCCATGTCTGAACGAATAGCATTACCAAGAAAAAAGAATGTAGCTGCAGTTGAACAAGAAGAAGCTTTGAAAGAACAAAAACTGCAAGACAAGCTGGCCAAGAGAGACTTGGAGACAAAGCCTATACCCGCATTTAAACCTGATGAGGTCACTGTTGTCTTTGTGTTGGGTAAGTAACTATTGCTTTATGCATACAAATGTATACCCATAACTCATGCTCTCGAAAGGTGGACCTGGTGCAGGCAAAGGAACCCAATGCGACAATTTGAAGAAAGATTATGGCTTTGTTCATCTGTCAGGTAATTATAATAATTGTAACAATTGTAACATAGTGTAACGACGTCAACTATAGCTGGTGATTTATTACGTGCTGAACAAAAGCGTGAAGGATCTAAATATGGAGAGATGATCAATAACTATATCAAAGAAGGCTTAATTGTTCCTATGGAAGTAACTATTGCCCTTTTGGAACAAGCAATGAAGGAAGCTATAGCCAATGGTCAAGGAACCCGATTCTTGATTGATGGCTTCCCTCGTAAAATGGATCAGGCAATCAAGTTTGAAGAAGTTGTCGTGCCTTCCAAGCTGGTGCTTTACTTTGAGTGCCCTGAGGAAGTTATGTTGAAGAGATTATTAAAGAGAGGAGAAAGTTCTGGACGTGTAGATGATAACATTGAATCTATCAGGAAGCGCTTTGTTACTTTTATTGAAACTAGTATGCCAGTCATTGATGAATATGCCAAACAGGACAAGGTTAAAAAGGTACTGGTAGACTCTATAGAGTGTAATTCTATATACTAATTATGTATGCATATAGGTTCACTGTGATCAACCTGTTGAGAAAGTATATGAAAATGTAAAGAGCATCTTTGACGAATTATTCAATGAAAATAAATAGACATACAATAAAGAAATATTAGATAGACATCTCAGAACATAACATTAAACAGCTGCTGATCCGGCGTCAAATTTTCCGCTTTAAGTTAGAAAAGACTTTAAATTTATTGACTGGTCGTCATTTTGAACTGGGGGATATTTGCTATAGCAGATATATTATATCTCTACAGTTATGAAAATACCATTCACGTTCTTTACTACTTCTTGTTCACTGATCGCTAGTTTTTGCTTTGTTGACTGAATTGGGAAAGCAATAAAGGTATGTATGGAAGTTTGGCATTCAATTGTGTGTATAGCTCGCATGCCTAGCTCTATAATACCTGTGACGTCTGATAGAAGAGCATACACTTGTTTCTTTATCACTAGTGAAGCATAGGATGCTACGCTGTCTTCTTTTTTTTTTCTTGTCCTTTTTTATTACATGATATCTTTCTTTTGAGAATAGCTTATCTCTATATTTGCTAAAAGAAATTGTGGTACTCATTTGCCACAAGGATCAATCAGATGCATTACAAAATTAAAGCAAGGACTTATTTCGATATTCTTTCCCTTGGTTCTCTCAAGGTCTGCAAGTATGTGCTTCTGGCTGATCATATCCATAGGGCATATTTTACCAAAAGATATTTTTTGAAATACAATGGTGTTCAGTCGTTATTGTCCATTGATGCTCATCAAGAAGTAGTCTTTAATATTAGAGCTTTAAGAGCATAAATTTACTTCGTTATCATAAGTTCTTGTTTTAAAATCAAAAATCAACCTCTACATCGAGCTGCCATGGCAGAATTTCCGGGTCGGACATTCAATCGATCCTCCCACTGCTTTGCCCACCCTTTGCTCCTGCCCTATTGTTCGATGACAAGGCCAACCCCGTCCTCTCTGATAATCTTCTTTTGAAAATATCTCGCTATAATGGGTAAGGGCTAGACTACATAGTTATCAGAAAGCATGTTGTATATACTAGAAAGACAGGGAGGAAAAAGGAGCTTTTGGATTAGACAGTGGAAATGTATGGATATATAATAGATGGATGGGAAATATTGGATATTACAAACTGAGTAATACATGTGCGTAGTGAAGATCATTGAAATGCTCACATCTCTACATCAACAAATGAAAACACCTCTCCCCTCCCTTAAATTTTAGTATAGAACAAACTCATGCTGTTCTGGAAATTAAGACACAATTTGCTGATTATATACATGCACACTTAGGTAAGGGACAACCTAGAGGTTTGAACGCTGCTCGTAAGCTTCGTATTCACCGCCGTGATCAACGTTGGGCCGACAAACAATACAAAAAGAGAGCCCTTGGAACCGCCTACCGCTCATCTCCTTTCGGTGGTTCTTCTCACGCCAAGGGTATCGTTCTCGAAAAGATTGGTGTCGAAGCCAAGCAACCTAACTCTGCCATTCGTAAGTGTGTCCGTGTTCAACTCATCAAGAACGGTAAGAAGGTCACTGCCTTCGTCCCCAATGACGGTTGTTTGAACTATGTTGACGAAAACGACGAAGTTTTGATTGCCGGTTTCGGTCGTAAGGGTCGTGCTGTTGGTGATATTCCTGGTGTCCGTTTCAAGATTGTCAAGGTCGCTGGTGTCTCCCTCCTTGCTTTGTACAAGGAAAAGAAGGAAAAGCCCAGATCTTAAGATATCATCCTTGTGTTTATTATTATTTGTATAAAAGAGTAATTTTGCTGTGTACAAAAGTGTAAGACTCTTTTCCAGCAACTTCGACAAGCTATTTTTAACGGAGTTGAGATTTATTTGATTTTACATCATTTCATTGGCTTAAAACATATCGAATGCTGTGGAACTTTATCATTTTGCATATATATAATATGCCTTCACTTTTTCGTAATTCTATTTCTCTTTCTCCCTTTTTTGATATAAACTACTTTAGAAGATGGGTAAAGACTATTATGCAATCCTTGGCGTTCCAAGAGATGCAGATGATGAAACAATAAAGAAAGCATACCGTAAATTAGGCAAGTATATATATACCATTAAAATAAGCGTATTATTAACTACTTTATAGCCTTAAAATGGCATCCTGATAGAAATAAAGACAAAGCTGATGTTGCACATGCTAAATTTCAAGAAATTGGTGAAGCTTATGAAGTACTAAGTGATAAAAATAAGCGTGCCATCTTTGATCAATATGGTGAAGAAGGTCTCAAAGGTGGTGCACCACCACCGGGCGCTGATGGAGGTGCTGGCGGATTTGGCGGTTTCCCTGGTGGAACGTTCCACTTCTCGACGAGCGGTGGGCCCGGTGGAGGTTTCCGCCCGTCCGATGCTGAAGACATATTCAAACACTTTTTTGCTTCCTTTGGTGGTGGAGGCATGGATGAAGGCTTTGGCGGTATGGGTGGTATGCCTGGTGGATTTTCATTTGGCACAGGTGGTATGCCCGGCATGGGCGGCGGTTTCCGTCGCAGTGGCTTCAGACAGCAACAACAGCAAGCTCAAGAACCAGAAAAACCACCGGCTATCAAGCGTCCTTTCCCTGTATCATTAGAAGATCTCTACAAGGGATGCACAAAGCGATTAAAAGTAACACGTAAATTACGCGATGGAGCAACAGGTCGACCCGTTCAAACAGATAAGATCCTGACGATCAATGTCAAGCCGGGCTGGAAAGCAGGTACAAAGATCAGATTCCCAGGCGAAGGAGATGAACTTGAGAATGGCACAACACAAGATATCGAGTTTGTCTTGGAAGAAAAGCCTCATCCTGTATTTAAACGAGAAGGAGACAATTTGCGCATGACAATACAACTGACTCTAGTCGAGGCTTTGACCGGTTTCCAAAAGAAGATCAAGACTTTGGACGATCGTACGTTGAGCGTTAATAACACCAAATCAGTTGTTCAACCTGGACAAGAATCTCGCGTTGCAGGTGAAGGCATGCCAAATTCAAAGACAGGCAAAAAGGGTGACTTAATAATTACATATGAAGTCAAATTCCCCACTTCCTTATCGGATGATCAAAAGCAGCAATTGAAACAGATTCTTGGTTAAACGTAGCTTCTGTCTATAATGTATTTTTGTATACTTCATGCGAGCCTTTTAAACACACATGTATATATTTTGATATTATATAAACTTTTTTCTTTTTCTTATTTTCCTTTTATACAAAAATTTTGTACTTTTTATTATATTACATCATTCGTTTTAATTGTTGGCTTTGGATGCCATGGAAGCAGCTTTGCCATCAGGGATACGGATAAAGTGAGCAGGTTCAGTAGCAGTGGCAACGGAGTCCAAGATGAAATATCCTTTACGCTCGAATTGGATAATATCACCCTTCTTTAGTTGTTTAATATTTCCATCCGCTAAGACAGGGTATTTAAATTCACTTTGAGGTGTAACAAGATCCTTGACATCATCGCCTTCTTCAACCTTCTTCTTTGTAATCAAGTAGTCGTAATCAACCAAGAGAGCATCTGTAGCGTCTTCATCAGCAGCCAACCAAGTGAGCTTTTTCTTGGTCTTTTTGAAATCACCTTCAAGGTGAAGTTCCAACTCAACATCTGTGGCCAGACCTTGGTCATTCTTGGTTACCTTGCGAACAAAGACATTTCCCCAATCCATAAGAGTGATTTCTTCACCTTCTTCCAAAGTCTTGGCATCATCTTGGTCCAGGTAGATCTTGGGACCATAGTGTGTCTTCTTCTTGCCCAGGCTGGGATTCTTCTTGTGAACGAGAACTTCCTTGACTTCAACAGGTGCGTCCTTAACATGACAGACGACAACACCTTCTTTGAGAACAGAGGTATATCGTGGGGCAATAGGGTCAATGACCTTCTTGTTTAAGGCCCAGAGTTTGTCCCACTCAAGCATCAAGGTGTTTTGAGAGGCGCCTTGCATGAGAATGTACTGCTTCAGGGCTTCAATAGTCATACCACGACGGCGGATACCACGAACGGTAGGGAAACGAGGATCATCCCAGCCAGAGACGAGGCCTTGATCGACAAACCAAGCGAGCTTTCTCTTGGACAAGAGAGTGTACACAAAGTTGATTCGGCTAAAGTCCCAGATCTTGACGTGACGGAGGCCAAGGGCGTTGAGCATCCATTCATACTGAACGTTACGATCACGGTATTCGTTCGTTCTCAAAGCGTGAGTGACACCTTCGATAGCGTCAACAACAGGACAGGCAAAGTCATAGGTAGGATAGATCTTCCATTTATCACCGGTGTAGTGGTGAGGTGTCAAGTTACAACGATAGATCACAGGATCACGCATGGTACCATTAGGACTGGCATAGTCAATCTTTGCACGCAAGCAGTTCTTTTGACCTTCCTCAGAGCCCTTTCTCATCTCTTCGAATCGACGCAAGTTTTCATCAATTGAGTTATCACGGCATTTGGAAGGAATGCGAGCAGTACGTTGTTCACGCATGGTTGCTTGGTCAGTGTCATCACAGTAAGCCTTTCCTTCCTTGATCATCTTTACTGCCATTTCGTACATTTGATCAAAATAGTCGGAAGTGTGAGTGACAACAGATGAGTCAACGCCGATCAGCGCCAAATCCTCCTTGATTGATTCCTCAAATTCTGTCTTTTCTTTGCTAGGGTTGGTATCATCAAAACGAATGATCAATTTTCCTTTGTATGTCTCGGCAAAGTATTGGTTGAGTAAGGCGGCCTTAGCGTGACCAATATGAAGGTAACCAGAAGGCTCAGGAGGGAAACGAGTGCAAACTTTACCCATTTCGGCCTCAGTGAGACCAATATCGAATTTGCCTTGATCGGCAGCTTTGTTCTACACAAAGAGTAAATATCAATCCTATTTATCGTAAATAGACATGCTTACCTTGCTAGATTTATCTTGCTTTTGAACAGCGGTTAAGGCATATTCAGCAGCATCAAATGATAAAATGTGTTCATACCAGCGAACAAGATAGGCTCCAAGCGTCTCTTTCTTGGTCTTGATGATACGAGCAAAGACAGGAGAGGCACGTAAAGCGCCCCACACAGCGAAATCAGCTGCAGTAACCTTGTAACCAATGATGTAGGAGCGAAGTGTCAAATGCTTGTTGAGCTTTTTGTAGCTGACATCCAGGGCCTTGAAATCAGTGGTGGATAACTCAGATTCGACGACATCGAGCCATTGGTCGATCAGGGTGCAGGTCAGGGCATCTTTTACATCGTACAAACCTGCTTCGGGGTGAAGACGAGTCAAAAGACGGATAATAGCGTTAGTTGTGTCATAGGTTTCACTTTATCCCCAAGAAAAAGAGAATGAGATACATGTACAATAACCGGATTTTCTTTCTTTTTGCTTACCCGTTATAGCTGATAGAGGCAGCAGGCTTTGAAGCACCTTCAAGGTTCTTTACATCACGCAATTCGACATTGACTGATCCTTCTTTAACAGAGTTGATATAGCTTGCTACAGCAAGTACGCCTACACACATAGACATTAAGTCACCTGCTTTTTTTTATATATGCACTCATTTTTTACCATAGCTAAAAGGGGATGCTTTAGCAGCAACAACAAGTTGAATAGGGCTCATATTCAAAAGGATTATTTTTCTTTTCTGACCTGAAAAAAATATTTATAGAAGGATAGTGACTTGCTTTTGACTCATGTTGCCCCTTTAGACATTCTGACTTTTATCTGAGTCATAAACTGTCCCTTTGACACCTGTTTCTTCACTTGTCCATTTTAAGGCGGCTGTGAGCATTTTGAAAGAGTCTATTTATATGTTGTTATGGACTCAAATAGATTATGATTAGATTGTACTACTGAAGATAAGAGAAAGGGTACTAGACCAAATACAGGGCTTATGGTTTTAAATGGCGGATTTTTTAAGTTAATTTGCATATTGATATATCTGAGAAAGAAGTTACTGAAGGTGTCTCCTGATCATTTACTAGTGCTATCTAGCTCAACATCAATAACAGTTTGAACATAACTCCATATGTTTGAGCACAACAACCACTTTGTAGTCTGACAGCTTCACATTACGTTTTTAATTTTCTTTTTCTTTGACTTTGGCGAGAAGAGAATGCGCAAATTTCCTTCATCCTGATAACTCCTTTCAAGCTCAATGCTGACAGCTCGGCAGCTACTTTTTTCAAGTGGTTTTTTGAAGTTAGAAAAGGCTGTGTTTTGTGATTCAAGGAATTATAGCAATTATCTTACCCTGAACTTAAAAAGGGTATTGATAGTTTCTGGTATATGCTTGGTTGCTTCTTATTTGTGGGCAGGGACAGTTTTTTGACTAGGTTTGCAACATGTACACTCTCCTTCTCTTCTAAGTTATACATATAACCAGCACTGCCTATATGTGAAAACATTCGTTAGTCGTTTGAAAAATGAAAAGAAAATGATTCATGGCAAAAAAGACCTTTCAATAGAAGAATAAATACTATCAACCAATTGCATTCAGTGAATTATATCATATGACGCGCTATCAACTACTACAGACTACATATATCATCGATCAGTGTTGTAGGTATGGTAACAGTATCTTGGGTTGTGTAGGAAGTACATATTGATTATATTACGTCAAAGGGTGGTATCTTCTTTAATATAAACGTAGAAGTACGACACTGAGTGATGCATTTATGGCCCAGCCAAAAGTTCGTCATTGTGCATATGCTATCATCTGTGGGTAGTCCAGAACATTCGCTTTTTTTATATGAAGAATGAGCAGTAGTAAATAACGATAGGAATATTTTGTTAACAAGAGAATGCTGGTCATGATTATTGAGTATACGTATAAGAATATCTTTTTCAAGTTCGATTTACGATAATCAACAATAATGCAGTCATCTTTTTTCCGATTTTTGTTTTGCTTTATGGTGCGACTTGCTACGTTATTAAAGAAAAACTACATGGTTCTTTTTATTAAAACTAGATATGATATTCTTTTACTATACCAAAAATCTCTTCCTTCTTTGCTATAGCAAGCAACTGTAGAACTCCGCATAAGGAATATGTACATAAATTTAGCATATGGAAGCACGACATTTCAAAAAAGAACGTGTAATCACAATATGAATGTTGTTTATGTGATGTTATCTGCATAATTAATCAGCCGTGACCAAATACATTGACAGCTTTTTGGTTATAATTTTCTTTGAGGGAGGGGGCTTTTGATATCAGGGAATAAAGCTCTAGCTAGGGTATGAAAGCATAGAAATAATGTAAATTTCTATTATATTCTATAGTCATCTCTTGAGACAAACTATACATTGAAAAAAAAAAAGACTCTGTGTATACTGAGGGAATATAAACCCGTCAATTAGTGTTGTGGTCACGGTAAATGACTCATATATACGCGTAACAACTGAAGAGCCTTTAACCTTATCGCCAAAGTAAAATTCTAAAGCGAACCTTTGCTGTAGACTAGTGTAATCATGTGTGTGTTAATACTCTGCAGAAAATAGAGTAACCTTGGAAATAGGTGCTTGCTGATAAGATAGCGTATTCAAGACAAGGAGTTGCCATGGGAGATGAAATTTACTATAAAAGGGAAAATGAAGACAGGGTCAATATAAGATAAGATTCAACATTAAGATGATAGAAATTGCATATAAATAAAATAGGGAGCTAACCTCACGTGATAGCTTATCATTCTAAGGGATGGTTGCGCTATTTAATGTTTCCGCGGATAGATTCAGTATAGAGATAACACATTTCGGATCTAATTGGCCAGATTAATTTATCTTCAGTCTACTTTGCTATCAATAGCCAATCAAACCAGACTTGATGTTTTGTATATAAAAAAGATTTTTTTAACCCTTTTGTCCTTTTTTGATTTCTTTTTGTATAATTCTTCAAGAAGTCAAAGTCACCTTCTTCTGGATTGACAACAAATAATCAACAGCAGTAAATAGACACAAAGAAAAAGAACTTCAGCCCTTTTTCTTTTTATTTGCAAAATGACTGTAAAGTCCCCCTTTTATAACAAACCATCAACGGCTACCAGCGTTGATTCATGTCACAAATGTCCGTCAGAGCCGTCCACCAAGACTCAAGTGTCAATGACAGCTGATTATATGTGTGTAAACAAAGCCCAACAGCCTGTTGGCTTCGAACAAGCAAAGGTCACTACTTCTTCCAGCAATAATCAACATATTATTGAGCCGAGCAACTCCAGTGTTGCGAAATCGGACATTGGAAGTACGGTGGTTACCTCGTGTTCGAACTGTGGTACGACCACAACTCCTTTGTGGAGACGATCTCCTCTTGGTGAGGCTATCTGTAATGCCTGTGGCCTATACTACAAGGCCCGTAATACGTGTCGACCTGTTTGGTTAAAGAGAAATTCATTAAAGCAACGTCAACAGCAGCAACTTCAAAAGAACCTTGTTCCTCGTCAACAACCCCCCTTATTAGCCCCTGCCACTCACAAGCCTATTCAGTATAAACAACCTCAGCAACTTCAACAACCTATTGCCATTCAACCTGCTTCTTCTTCCGCTATGCCAAAGCCTTTGAATAATGAATCCGGTAACAATGGTGATTTCGTTTGTGCCAATTGTCATACTACGACAACACCACTTTGGAGACGAAATGAAGCTGGCCTACCCATCTGTAATGCTTGTGGCCTTTATTTCAAGCTTCATAATGTTCATCGTCCGATGACCATGAAACGTTCTACCATCAAGCGTCGCAAGAGAGTCACAGCAGCTAATTTGGTTACTCACAAGCCGCCTATGGTTTATCAACCCCTTAAATCGGATGATAAACGAGAACATTTGCGTCCCTTGCTACCTTCTCCTGCTACTTCGCCTTCACCTGAACCTATTGAGCCCGAGATTCAACAGCAACAACAACGCTATTACTTGCCTTCGCCTCCTATGAGACCTACAAAGAATAACATTGCCTGTCTATTGAATCCTGAACTTCCTCGTCCTCATTTGCCTTCGCCTCCTATGGCTCCTCATGATGACATCTTGCCTTGTTCACCTATCAATATGTTCCACCCTGTGGATAGCCATGTCCTGGAAGCACACCGTAATGAACTGAAGCGTGAAGTCAATAACTTGACTAGTTTACTTAGTCGCACAACTGCTATGCTTCAAAATATTGATCATGTTATGGCTGCTAGCCTTCATAAGAAATAATATGAATAAAAAATATGTCTTATCTTTTTTTTTTGGATCCCTGACGACCCGAATTAAATGCGGGGTAATCGTATAGCGGAGAATTAATTGTATTGATTTCTGCTTACTTATGAACATTTATCATTTATCCAATGTTCCGGCCCCTTTCATCTCTTCTTTCTTTCCAACATGAATACAAAAGAACCGTCTAGTCAAGATTCTATAGAGGGTAAACTACAAATAAAAGACAAGATATTTGACATTCATGCTTTATAGTAAGCTGAGCTACTTTCACTTTATACAAGAGTTAACAACTTTCAGGAATCAACACCATCACCTATTTATTTACAACAAAGCGATCAATTAATAATTCCCTTTGTTACATCAAAATCAAGGCCAATACTTGAACCTGAAATCAATAATAGATCATTCAAGAAGAAATTCAATCGAAGTACACTTGGGGAAGATGAAAAAAGAGAGAATCATGTGGCATCTGAGCAAAAGAGACGAAATCTAATTAAATCACGGTTTAAGGAATTGACTGATCTTGTTCCCTCTCTAAGAGATTCTAATCAACCAAAAAGTGCCGTTCTTTTTAAAGCAGTAGAATATATAAAACATTTGGAAAAGAGAAATAAGCATCTCCGTGAAAAGCTAGAGTCATTACAGATACGATCACATTTGGAAAAACGCACCGCTACTGTGTCATATCAAGAAGCGACTTGTCATATTCAAAAGAAATTACCTCAGAGTACATTGAATGCGCTCATGATACACAAACAGCAACAGAAGCAGCTGGAAGAACTTCAACTAAAGCTTCAAACTCAATTATTATCCAAGCATCATAGAATACATTACCATTCCATTTCTATACCAACCTCAAACCATGCATTCATTGTACCTCATCAAGAGGATGATCAATAAAATTTCTTTATATGGAAAAGGGGTGCATTTAGTAAATTTCCTCATGGATGACGACAGCATAATTCTGATTGGTTAAAGAGGTTAAAAAATTTTCTCTTGAAGGGTGCATTCTTTTTTTTAGCCCTTTTCCTTTTTCCTAAACTTAACGAGGCTTAGTTTTTTTTCGAAGGCTTGGTTCTTTTATTGCTTTTCCTTTCAACAAGAACTCCGGTCAAATTATTAAAATATGGCTCGTGTCCATTTATTTACTTCATCACCTTACAACGATAAAAGAGCCAATAAACGTCCATCGCCTACTCTAGACGAACACATTGCAGAGGCTCCTTCTCCACCCAAGACAATTGAGGAAAATAAAACAATTGAAAATTCAGACCTGGCAGCTGCATTACTTTCAGGCACACCTACCACTTCACTACCTGCGCCACCTACAACAGAACAAGCAACTGTAACAACTAATAGCGATAATGAACTAGTAAAGGCTGAAGACGTCTTGGACCAAGCTGCTGCTGCGACCGCTCTTCAGTTGCTTGGCCTATCTTCAACAGTTCCAGCAAAGGATGATAAATTGAATGATAAAGGAAAATCACCTGACGCGAGCATTATTTATTCAGCGCCTCACCAAGAAGAAATTGACCTCAGTGAAGATAGTGCAACGCAGGATTATAAAAGAGGAGCCTGGACAAAGGAAGAGGATGACCTATTATTGGCGGGCATCAAAAAATACGGGTACGGTCGCTGGAAAGAAATTGCGAGTACCATTCCAGGCCGCAAAGGTAAACAGTTGAAGCAGAGATGGGATAATACTTTGGCTGCAAAATATGTTGATCAAGAATGGCTCAAGAAGAAAGTCAAGGGCGCAACAGCAACTCTATCTGAACAGGCTAAAGATGAAAAGGATGAAAGGGCTCTGAGATTTTTGGAGACCACAGACTGGAACGAGGTAGCACTAAAAATATCCGAAAAAGCAAGACAAGGGGACCAGAACGCTATTGAGGCTCTCTTGTCTCAGGCTTTATTGGGTACAGTAGCCAATAACGCGAGTCATCATACACCACCACAACAACAGGAACCACAACAATCGACACAGTCAACAGCAACAGATACCAGCTTAACACAAACTTCAGACACAACAAACCTTCAGCATCCGCATACTCCTACGACTACAGACACAGCTTCCGCCACATCACCCTCTGAACATCCTTCGACCACACTTCCCACTTATTCATCTAGTCCCGCCTCCTCCACAGCCCCTCTTAACTTTGCCGACGCCGCCTTGGCTTTGTACACACAGCACCTAGCCCAACAACAACAACAACAGCAGCAGCAACAACAACAACAACAACAGCAGCAGCAGCAACAGCAACAACAACAACAGCAACAAAACAGTAATAACGCAAGTGGTTCTCCCGTTGCCAATACACCCATTCTCAATCATCCCTATTTCATGACAAACCCCTTCACTTCCGGAAACGATAACGTAGCTGCTGCTGCTGCTGCTGCCGCTGCTGCTGTAGCTGCAGTTGCCCATCAAGCCTCTCAACAATCGCATCAACCACAATCACAGCAAACAACGCCTCAACCAGGTAAGAATAAAAAAAAAGTAAGCCTATAAAAAGCATGGATTGACCATATACTTTATTAGCCCGAGGACATCTAAAGAGACGTCGAAGTGACCCTGCATTGGCCGATACACAAAGTGCAGCCATGTCCATTTACGCTTCAGCTACACCTATCACGACTACAATCAATAATCAAACACAAACAGTCTATCCATGCTTATTTCCTAATTGTGGAAAGACATTTGCTCGATTATATAATCTCAAAAGCCATTCAAGAACACACACAGATGACCGCCCATTTGTTTGCCCAGCTTGCAACGCTGCTTTTAGTCGAAATCATGACCTCAAGAGACATTCAAAGATTCACGGCGGTGACAAGCCATATCAATGTCAGGGATGTAAAAAGAGCTTCTCAAGGTAATGATTACAAAAAAAGCAAAATCCCCAATTCTAATTTTTTTTTTTAGATTGGATGCATTAAAGAGACATAAAAGCAACCAAAGGAACAAGCAAAGCTGCATGGAACATTAGTGGAAAAAAGAAAGTATTTATAAGCATTATTTTAAAGATTAAATATTACATCTTTATGTAAATACAACCTACATACAAATACACGTCTATTAGTCCTAATAATAATAAGAACCATATAAGATGTAACAACATGAAAAGAACCCTATTCTATATTATTCGTTCTTTGAACCAATTTATTTAAATAGGCTAGTTAAGCTAAATAATGGTATGCACGTCTATCTTCCGTACTTCTTTCGAGATATTCACGGTCAATTAAAGCTTCAATTCTTTTCTTAATCATCAAGGGACTCGGCATAAATCGCGAGCTTAATTGTTTTGTTACTTCTGCAATCAATAAATTGTGTTCCATCGTCTTTCTGTCCTTCATGATGCGAACAATAGCTGCTTCAATTTGATGCTTACGCTCTTCGTCCACTTTATCCTGTGTATTTTTTCGTTCTGAATCGTTTTCCACTTTGGATGCTACGGCCTGTATCTTAATACGTGTCAGATTGCATGTAAAACCAGCATTGAATGAAAATGTATCATCGTCCAAGACGTCTCGTCCTTTGGATGATTTGATAAGGATTTTGTATTTTGTACATGCCAGTGACTGTAATGTTCGTCTTAGGTCTGCATCGGCGATCTGTGTAAGTGATTTGAGTTCGTTCCATGATAAACTATCATGCTGATTGAACTGCAGTAGGACCATCATCGCATAGGTCGATATGTTCAAAAGGTGTTTAGACTTTGTAAAATGAGCACGCACGTCCGCTGTACCCATCTGAGGCTGCCAGGTCAACCGTCTTCCGTTGTGTCTACCGAAATAGAACTTTTCAAATGATTCACAGGCCGTGAGTAGCTGTGAAGGCATGGTACATCGAGGCGAGGTTGACAGGTTCATGGGCCAAAAAGTAGATGTGAGCACAGTGACAGAGACATCCAGAGGAAGCCGTTCATCGTTTTTCTCAAGGTGATCCTTGAATTGTCCATTCATGTCTGCAGAGAGTCGGATATCATTGAACATACCTTCTAGTTTATTCGTAAATTGATAACCACATTCTCTCTATGAACGTTTTAGAAAACATGTATACAAAATAAGAGAGTATATTACCTTTAACTTGGAAAGCATGCTTCTTTCAGCATCATCAGATATACTCCTATTTAGTAATAATCGTTTTGCCAAATGTTGCTTATAATAACGCTCAAACACATCTTTGTCTTGCAAGTATCTAAACAGCGTTATTGTGTTGTCTAATACATCATCTACTTCGTCTTCAGATTTCTGAAAAAAAAAGAAAATATTTACTTTACTGTGCTTATCTATCAATACTATACTTACTCCTTTCAATCCTTTCTTCAAGTTTTCATCAATAAACAAGGAAATAAACTCTGCTGATTTCGGATTTTCATTAATGAACCTCTCAAATGCTTCATTGAATACTGTTTGAAATGACTTGTCTTTGTTCGCTGCCTGATCCAAAATCCTATCAAACTTTTCCTGTAGACTCAACACTTCTTCCACCCAACGGATAGCGGTCTGACCTGATCCCTTTTCCATTTTCAAGTCGGAGTTAATATGCTGATTTATCTGTGAGCCCAGTGTGAGGATATATTTGCTTATAAACGTTCTCATTTCGTTCAGGCCAGCTGGAACGCGTGAAAATAAATTGTACATTCGTAAGAGATCTTCATACTTGTCTGCAGCCAGCATGCTTTCTAACCCTGAGTTTTGCATCTAGTAATAAAAGGAATGACTACGCACATTTCTTATAAACATCCCTATTCCTTACCTCCATCAGTCCATGTATGTTGTTTGCAATAAGTTCTGTTTCAACAATGTTTCGAATCTTTGCTTCTGTTGTTATCGACAAACAGTGAATCGTTCTCTCATATTCTTCTTCAAGTCGTTTCTCCACCTTAAATACCATATTTAGTATAGACGTCAAACATTTTTTTTTTTTTTTTTCATACTTTTCGCATAAATTCGGGTGCATTATAAGAAGATACTAGCTTTTCACTTTCAATCTGATAAAAGGAGGCACTCTTTTCTAAATACTCAGTTTCAAAATCCACTGAATACACTGTGCCATTTGTTGTCGGATCTTTGAGTTCGGCCAACATGGTTACTGCGGACTGTATTGCACTTCGATCAATGACATCGCCCTGACGTTCCAACTGAATTTGGGTGAGCATAGCTGATATAAGGTGTTTCTGTATCGGGTATTGCTCCGATCGTACGACTTTATCTCGAAATAGGTTCAATCCCATATCATATACGCCTGGTAAATTGTATTTTGGCAATCTATCATTCTATTACGAGACAATAGCGCAGGTTTAATTAAGATATATACGTGCATGAATATTTCCATTTATACCAAATATGTCAAAACTTGTAATATCAATTCAATTGCTGTCGTGTAATCATCCCATACACGCTTTACTGTCTTTAGAAATGAAGCGCCAGCGTCTGCTGTATCTGTCTTGGTATGAACAAAGGCAGGCACAATCGTTTCCTGCGCTGTCTTTTCCAAGTAGTCTGCAATCACCTTTTCAACATCGTGGTATAATTTTTCGCCAAACTGCCGCATGGTCAATTTATATGCTGTGCGGTAAAGTAGCTCATAAGAGAGTTCTCTTGCTTGTTTTTGGAATATGACCATGATTGCATTGCTCAAGATTTCAAACCCTTCTTCATATTCCTGTGTCTGGTCAATACCAGGCTACAGAGACATCATTAAGAAAAGGTCTTTAATTTATGTATTATCTTACTGCTCTCTTTGGTGGTCTAATTCTGCCCTTCTTCAACGACATGCGTAGTCTGTAAACGTCGGTTGAAAAAAATATAAATACCTTTGCTTTGCAGAAATAAATATATACTCTAACTCAACGAATCACGTGCTTCGATCAGAACTCCGTTTGTCAGATCGCGCGTAGCAAACAAAGACCATGATCAGCACTATTCTGATGTAAAGGGAAACGTAAACCAGACATTATTTGAAGCTGTGAAATAGATCAGCTAAATCTCAGTGTATAATTCTCGCAGTTCGTTTCACAGATCATCATGCAGAGAATCTCTCTTTATATACCTTTAGAGATGCTTTTGACTTCAAGGTGCTCCATAGCTGATTTCAAGGTCATACAATGCATTTTATTTTAAAGTAGTTATACTGTATATACTATACTGACTTAATAAAGCGCCTTTTGACGTCTACATAAAAGAAAGGGGAAGAGGGTTATATCAGTGGAGAAGACCCCTCTCATACCTTTGTGACGCGATCCCTTCTTTTTGAGCAGTAAGGGGGGATATTGTCTTCTATATGCATGTCTGTACTATGGTTAGTTACATTCCTTTGTTTGACTATAATACTCTAAAGGCTTGTTTCATTCATTTCTCTCTCTTTCTTTAATAGCCTTAATGAAGACCCTATCTCTGATTGCCATTTCACTATTGCTTTTACAGGTTTCTGAAGCAAAGACATTTCTCTTCCCAATACCACAGCAAGTAGAATGGGCTGGCGCTAGTGTACCACTTTCCGACACCTTTAGATTTGAAGGGATTCAAAACCCTAATGTTGCGAAGGCTGCAGTTAGATACAAAGATTTGATCATCAGCGAACGATGGACACCAGTTCAGAAAATGACAAACAGACTGGTTGTTAATAAAAGCTTGAATGAACTGCAGGGTATTTTGTTTCAGGTTTCTGACAACCAAATCAAATTGGATATTGGTGTAGATGAATCCTATGAGTTACATATCCCAAGCGGCGGTGGTTATGCTACGCTGACAGCCCCTACTTGGGTAGGCGCGCTTCGTGGGCTAGAGACCTTTTCCCAGTTGGTAGTTGCTGATGATGGTGATGATGATGATCAGCTGGTAGCGCACTCTGTAAAAATCAAGGATTATCCTGCTTTTGGTCACCGTGGTATCTTACTGGACACATCAAGAAATTTTTATCCTGTTCAGTCCATCCTACGTACACTAGATGCACAGTCTTACAACAAGATGAACGTATTCCATTGGCATATCTCTGATTCGCAATCATGGCCCATCTTTCTTAAATCTCATCCCGAACTTTCGGAAAAGGGAGCCTATTCCGATAAAGAAATATACACTCCCGAGGATATCCAAAATATTATACAATATGGTAACGAGCGTGGTATACGTGTGATCATTGAATTAGATATGCCTGCTCATACGGGCTCCATTGGCGAATCCCACCCAGACTACATGACATGCCGTGATAAATTTTGGGAAGAGTATGCTGCAGAACCCCCCGCCGGTCAGTTGAATCCCGTGAATGAAGAAGCGTTTCAGTTGGTCAAGGACATTGTCACTGAGGGAACTGATGTCTTTCCCGATACTCTTTATCATACTGGAGGTGACGAAATCAATAGTAAATGCTGGGAGGATGATGCAACTGTCAAAAAGTATATGGATGAGCATAATATGACGGCTAAGGATTTGTGGTTCAATTGGACAAATAGACTACTGGATTTCGTAATAAACGATCGCAAGAAGAGGCCTATCATTTGGGAAGATCCTCTAAAGGACGGCGGTAGTTATCCGAAAGAAACGATTGTTCAAATATGGACCACACCTGCCAAGAAATATACTGACCTTGGCCATGACGTTATTGTATCTTCGTATGACTACTTTTACCTTGATTGTGGACATGGAGGTAATTTAATATTCTTTTTGTTACAACGAGTCTCACCTATTGGAATCACATTTTTTAGGCTGGGTAGGCAATGATGAAAGGTTCATCAGCCCTCTGCAAGCAGAAACTGAAGATGACAGGTTCAATTATGGAGGCTCTGGAGGATCCTGGTGTGCTCCTGTGAAAACTTGGCAGCGAATTTATTCTTATGACATGACCTTGGGTATTTCAGAAAGCTCTCTTGGTAAAATCATTGGTGGGGAAGCAGCCATGTGGTCTGAACAAACTGGCCACACTGTCTTGGAAGGACGTCTCTGGCCACGATCAGCAGCAGCAGCCGAAGTTTTCTGGTCCGGAAGCTACGATGAAAATAACAACAGACGTACTGTTAAAGAAGTTGCCGAACGTTTCCATGACTGGAACTATCGCTTACAGGCTCGGGGTATCAACAGTGAACCGATTCAGCCTAAATATTGCGCAAAGAATCCAGGCCTCTGCGACCTTCATGCGCCAGATAGTTATTAGCTTTTCGCATTTAAATAAACGTATTTTTCTTTTCTTTTCTTTTTTTTTTTTTTTTGCATTTCATTTGCGGTGGTTATTTCTGCCAATTAGAACGAGTTAAGTGTCTCGACTAAGAAAGAGACGGCGATAATCCCTTTACTGTTGTCATGGATGCTATAGATTATGTATATATACGCATATCTTGTTGATAAACACTTTCCAAACAAATCTTTTCCAAAATGAACGATTGTAAGTTTTTTCTTCTCCTTACGAACCGGAATGAAATGATAAGGGTTACTTGCTCAAATGAGTTCAAATGGCGGGATTTTTTTTTTTCCAAAAAGAGGTATAAAAGTGCCAGTTTTCGATTTCTTTCTTTTCTTTGCAGTTTAAACATGGCTTCCAATCCACCCATTCGACCTGTTCAAGTGGCTAATGGTAAGATATTCTTTTATATTTATAAAATGTACGCGAAATATATAATAATAAAAAAAAGGAGCACCTATTAGGCCAACCACACAACAGCCAATAAGACCAATGCGACCTCCTATGCCACCCGTTGTAGGAACAGCACCTGTACCTCCAGGACAAAGACCACCAATGATGAATCCTCGACCATCTATGGTCCCTCATCCACAGCAAAGACCGTCCATCTCTCAGCCCATGGTGAGACCAATGAGCTCACCTCAACAACCGATGGCTTCTCCCATGCAACAACAACAACAACAACAACAGCCTATGACACAAACCAACTTGATATCACCTATGCAAAACTTAAACTTACAGCCACAGGTAATCAACTGTCACTTATAAAAAAGGAGGAACCTTCAAAACTCATTATTAAACTGTAGCCACCACAAGGAACCATTCATGGCAAGCCACGTCGTGTCTATGCAGTGAATCCTGAACTTACCAGCACGACAGCTACTCCACCTGTCCCACAGAAAGGTCCTTGGCCAAACAGCCTTCAGCCACCTTTACAAGGAACACCATCACCCGTTCGACCTCATGCATCTGCTGCTGCTGGTGTAGGCTATACCAATGCCCCTTACACTCACTCAGAACAGCCTTTACCTCCCGAGCTTCGACCACCTACTCAACCTCGGCCCAGAATTGATCCTGATCAAATGCCTGCTCCGGTTCAAGTAAGGGAGCAAGATCAGGAGATATTTGAAGGCAAGTTCTTTGGCACATTAGAAAGAGATCGTGTGCCACTCGCGACAACTCAGTTTATTGCGTTAGATCAAGGTAAAAAAAAAAGTAGAGAGCACACTACAAGAACGACTCAATGGATGACATTCATTAGGAAATTGTAGCTCACGCTTTATGCGTTCAACTATGGATCGTATACCATTCAGCAAAGAACTCGCTGACAAGTCCAAACTACCATTGGGTTTAGTGATTCAACCTTTAGCCAAAAATAAACCAGAGGAAGTACCTGTGCAGGTTGTAGATCATGGACCGGATGGACCGATCAGATGCAGCCGTTGTCGAGCTTACATCAACCCCTGGTGCCAATTCACTCACGGAGGATCTAGATTTGAATGTAATGTCTGTGCACATCTGAATGAGGTGCCGTCTTGGTATTTTGCCAATATCGATATGTCCGGTCGACGTATCGATGCGAACGAGCGACCCGAGCTACGATATGGAACGGTTGAATTTGAAGTACCCAAGGAGTACTACTCTACCAGACAACCCGCTCCGTTGACGTATGTCTTTGCTATTGATGCTTCCGTCTTGGCCATCCAGAGTGGTATGCTTCAAGCGGTGTGTGAAGGAATAAAGACAGCATTATATGATGATCATGGAAATGCAAAGATGAAGAATCGAATTGGTATAATCACATTTGACAAGGACGTTCAGTTTTATAATTTATCGGTAATTATTAAAGAGAAGAGAGAAAGGAAAGATGTGACTAACAAAAGCATTAGGCTTCCTTATCAAGTGCTCAAATGCTTGTTGTTTCTGATATTGCAGACATGTTTGTACCTCTTCAAGATGGATTCTTGGTCGATCCTGCGGAATCCAAGTAAGTAATAATAGCTGTTGTTTCTTGAGCTTTAACAGTTATTTTGTAGAAATGTTATTATAGAACTGTTGAATACGTTGCCACACATGTTTAAAGATACCATAAGACCAGAATCTGTATATACATCTGCTGTTCGAGGAGGCCTCCAAGCATTGGTAAGCCGAGTTCTCTATGTATGTTAAATTTGCTCATAGCTTCATTATAGAAAGAAACAGGTGGCCATCTCTACATTTTCCAAACATGCCTTCCCAACTATGGTCCTGACGCGTTGAAGCCTCGTGATGATAAATCGCTGTACGGCACAGAAAAGGAAAAGAACTTGATAACCCCACAAAGCGACAAATACAAACAACTTGGAGAGGAGTGTGTAAAGAATGGTGTCTGTGTCAACACATGGGTCTTCCCATCTCAGTATATGGATCTATCTACCGTCCGTATGGTATCACACCTGACAGGGGGAGATCTGCGCTATTATCCTGGATTTAAATTGGGCGACAAGTACAGCGTGCTTTACCAGCTGAACCACGATCTGCACCGAGAGACAGGGTTCGATGGTGTGCTCCGTGTTCGATGTTCTGACGGATTACAAGTCATGGATCACTATGGTGCATGCCACATGAGTACTTATACCGATGTGGATCTGGCAGGTATAGATGAAGACAAGGCTCTTGTAGCTGTGATGAAGCACGATGGTAAACTAGATCTTAATCGCGGAGCCTCGTTCCAGTGTGCTTTGCTCTATACCACACGGGATGGCAGACGTCGTGTACGTGTACACAATCTTCACTTGACTGCTACTTCACAAATATCGGACGTCTTCCGTTACGGCGATGTAGATGCTACAATGAGCGTAGTGTTGAGGCAAGCTATCTTTAATCTCCTCCAGAAGAACAGAAAGGAGATTCACTCTAAATTGACAGATGCCTGTGTAGACATTCTAACAGCCTATCGTAACAATTGTGCTTCTTCTACATCGCCTGGTCAATTGATCCTACCCGAGGCCTTCAAACTGCTTCCTGTCTATGTACACGGCGCCATCCGATCGACTGTGCTGAGAGGAGGTAAGAAATAAATGGAGAGTGTAGTAGGAGTTGTGCCAACCATTTTTTTTTTCATGTAGTGGGCATTGATATGAACATTGATACAAGAGCAGCTGGTATGAGCCTATTTAATTCACTAAGCGTTACAGAGTTGGTGTGGACATTATATCCCAGAATGTTTGCACTACACAAATTGCGCCCAGAAGACGGAACGATTGATACGAAAGGACAAGTCAAACTACCTTGCATGATACGCACATCGTATGAGCGATTAGAGGCAGATGGAGCCTATCTTGTTGGTAAGCCTTGTATCAAAAATGATATATGAAAGGCACATATTAATATGCAATAGATACTGGCTCAAGTTTATTCTTTTGGCTTGGTCAGAAAATATCACAGAATTTCTTACAAGAGGTGTTTGGAATATCAACATTGGATCAAATAGATCCAAATATGGTAATACAACGGTGTAACAATGACAAACATATCTGACACTTTTATTAGATTGCTTTACCTGCATTCAATACAGATTTATCACAAAAGATTCATCATATCATCAGACAGCTACAATCTCAGAGAGAAAAGTATCTGAGGCTTGTTATCGTTCGCCAAGAAAAGGATGCAGTCGAATTCCTATTCTCTACTTGGATGTCTGAAGATCGCAACGCCGAAGTTCAAACTTATGTTGATTACATGTGTGTTTTACATCGCAAGATTCAGGAAGAAATGAAGAGACTGAACAACTAATAATAAAGATATACATATATTTATTTATTCAGATGACTTGTGAATGATACAGGCTTATCTTTGAAGCGACTAAACGCTTCTTGTGCTGCGGTTGAATTGTCTTTTTTAATGGTTGAATTATACAATACTGAGTTGAAGCCAAAATAAGTTCCTTGTGATATCGCTGTATAAGAAGGAGGTCCTTCACCCCAGCCGTCGTCCTTGTCATTACAAGTGGGCTGTGGTAAGTATTGTGTTTCTTGTTTTGTTGTCTTGTTTTCTTCTATTGAAAACATAGGAAGTGTCTTTTTGATAACAAGGTGTGTGCCTTTCAGTTCCTGTGCCAACTTTTCTTCATCGGAAGATATTGAAAATTTACTTAGATCAAGTGGATTCATAACAAAAGAAACAAAAAAAAAAAAGAGGAAAGAAAGGTGTGATTGGCTGAGACAGCATAATTTTTAATTTATTAAATGAATTTTGTAAGGTCATTTTTTTTAGGCCATGTCTCATTCATCAAGTACACTTGGACAAGATGTTCCTCCTTGTTTACCTCGAAAATCAAGTGCTCGTTATTCTATTGACTGGAACCAACATCCAAAGAACAAGAAAGCTTCCTATGTTGACCTCTTGAATAGCGATCAGCAAGATTGGCTCGATGGGTATTCAGATAAAAAGACAACAGCACTTCGGAAAGCAAAGTCATTAAAGGAGACAGGCACATCTGTGCCCTTGACTAAAAAGACTGAAACAGTGCCTAAAAGAAGTGTATCTTTGGGCCATAAGATAGAAAACAGTTTAACAGACTACCAGGGCTATCACAAACGATCCTCATCTAATCGCTCTTTTACCTATTCACCTCCACCGCGGTCCAGCAGCTTACAGTCATCCACAGTACATATCCCACCTGTTCCGCCTGTGCCTAAGCAGCTTCGTTCTTCGTCTTTGACATCCAAACCATTGATCTTGCCTAGGAAACCGACACCAGAGTACGCAGGAAGGTTTAGTCGTGACCTAGCAGAGATTGAGCAGGACATAAAGGCGCTAGAAATACAACGTGAGAGACATTCACTGTTCCTGGCAAAACAAAAGGAGCAGCTGCAAAGGCAACAAGAGGAAAATCAAAAGCTGTTGGTTCAGAAAACAGAAACAAGCAAAGTATCCGTTAGACGAAAGCGAGGAAAGGTAAATCTATAAACGTGTGCAATGTAAACCAAGGATTAACAACGTATTTTAGACTTTACCTGGTAGCCTAGCAACACCACCACCCATACCTACCAAACTATTACCGCCTATGAAACTCAAACCTATAGAAATGAATATACCCCTTACAACAACAGCAACAGCAGCAACAAGAACAGCCACAACTACTGCTACTACTGCCATAGCTCAACCCCCATTGAAACTCCACCAAAGCATCTCAACTAGCCTTTCATCAAAACGGACGACCAGTCTGCCCAAGGCAGCAACGTGCGAGAGAAAGTCATCACTTCCGAAAAAGCAATCTACAATTGAAAATGGAGCACGATACCCCAAAAGTGTGTATACAGCGCTAAAGTATTACGGAAAATACCTGTCAAGATACGAAAAAGAAGAGATTCAAACATATACCTGTGTTTACTTTGTAGGATCGCATGCCAAGAGGAAATATGAGGAAAATGAATTCGACGATGAAAAGGGCAATTACAAGATTATCCTTCAGGATCACCTTGCATATCAATATGAAATCATTGATATCCTTGGTAAAGGGTCATTTGGTCAGGTCGTAAAGTGCCTTGATCATAAGACAGGACAAATGGTGGCTATAAAGCTGATCAGAAACAAGAAGCGATTTCATGCTCAAGCGGTCACTGAGCTAAACATCTTGAAGAAGCTGACTGAGTGGGACCCAAATGATGAATGTTGTACTATTCGAGTGGTTGATCATTTTTCGTTCAGAGGACATTTGTGCATCGCGTTCGAGTGTCTAAGTATAAACTTGTATGAGTTTATCAAGAGTAATCATTTTCAAGGATTTAGTTTAAGTTTAATAAGAAAGTAAGAAAGACATACACACACTTATATTTATTAACAAACAACCCGATTAGAATGACTGCTCAGATACTAAAGGCATTAAAGTTGCTGTATGATCATAAAGTCATTCATTGTGATTTAAAACCTGAGGTAATGAATATAAAATATATAAGAACAAAATGAATGACATGTCAATAGAATATCTTGTTGAAACATCCTGCAAAAGGTGTGATCAAAGTGATTGACTTTGGCAGTAGTTGCTTCGAAACAGAGAAGGGTAAAGAAAGAAAGAAAGAAAAGGGGATAATTTGATCAGGATGTTTAATAGAACAATAGTGTATACCTACATTCAGAGTCGATTCTACAGATCACCAGAGGTTATACTAGGATTGTCCTATCATATGGCTATCGACATGTGGAGTCTGGGATGTATCATTGCTGAACTGTATACTGGTATTCCTTTATTCCCAGGAGAGAATGAACAGGAACAGTTGTCGTGTATCATGGAGGTATTAGGTGTGCCTGATCGATACTTGATTGACGGATGTTCAAGACGGAATTTATTTTTTGGTAACATATAGAGCATAAAAACATGATCAGCCCTCCTTCTTATATCCATTTATAGATGCTGCTGGTCATCCACGTATTGCCCCTAATTCTAAAGGCAAAAAAAGATATCCAAATACGAAATCACTCTTCCAAGCACTCAGGACGAGAGATGTCGTCTTTGTTGACTTTGTTCAAAGGTGTCTCACTTGGGATCCCAATCAGCGTATGACACCTCATGAAGCACTTGAGCATGAATGGATTTGTAAATAAATGCTGTATAATGTGTTACCTGTGTTACAAGTTCGGAATAATCGGGCAAGAAATAAGGACATTGTGAATCTTGATGTACGTGTGTGCGTATAGACAAATGTAAAGGATCACTGAAAAGAAAAAGAGCACAGATGACAGTGATTATCTTTACTTTT
>NW_019671926.1:116339-152817 GCF_002708625.1 Rhizopus microsporus ATCC 52813 | reverse complement strand
ATGGATTTAAAGAAACCAGATCAAAATCACGTTGCTCTTTTGTACACCACAGCCCCAGGTCCGGAGAGAGAACCGACGGAAGAAGAAATAAACAGTGGAAAAAGAGAAAAAAAAAAGTGTAGATTATAGAAAATAACCTTCTTTTTCTCTCTTTTTTCTTTCTTCTTATTAAATATGACGTCTAGTGCACCGACGAGTATACCAACTGAACAATACATAAAAAAAACATGCGAACAATGTAAAAGAAGAAGGCGTCCCTGCAACTCTCAGCGACCTTGTACACAATGTGTCGAAGCAAACCAAGACTGTGCCTATAGTGTTGTTCATGATCATTCTCGAAGTGTCTTTTCTACCCATGCAGCTAGACGGCTTAGTTCTGGTTCAGCCTGTGAAACTTGCCGAAGAAGAAAGACAAAATGTGATGGAGGCAGTCCATGTGGGTTCTGTGCGTCCAATAATATCGAATGTGTCAATAATTCCGAAAGAAGACATTTAAAAAACAAGCAACCATCAGTAGAAGCAATGGATAGAATTGAAGATAGACTTCGAAGGATCGAACGGCTGATGACAGCATTTACTCCAAGCCCACTGACTCAATCATCCTCAGAAGGTCATAAGGTCAGGCCACATCGTCATTCTGTTCAAGGTGTAAACTCTGCTCGAGAAAAAAAAGAAATTCAAGATAGACGAGGTAGTGAAAAGATGTATATAAAAGACTAGAACTAATGTACTCATAGGATCTCCTTATTCATCACGATTCGGATCACTCTCTCCGCCACCGTCTTCTACTCCTATATCTATTATGCGACCATCTAATTCACACAGTAGTAGCATTGCACACTCCATGTTAAATCTATCCATTTCACCATCTAATTCTTCTACACTTCTTGCAAGCTCTTCTTCTACACCTTCTTCATCTGGTATCTGGCTAGAATCATCACCTAATGGTAAAAATGAATACTTTAGAGATCATTTACCTAGTCCTCCTGTCTCTTCAAGAAGCGAAAATGAATGGAAGATTTCGACGATACCAAGCGTCATGGGTACAGTGAATATCGATATTTGATTACATTCATACTTATTCGTCAATAGATCAACTATCAAAACGTACCTTTGCTACTACTACAAGTGATTATGCAAGCACTCAATTCCCTATTTATCCACTGACGCCTCCTCCCAGTCAACAAAATAAATAAAAAGTTTTGGCGTACTTACGCGCGTCCTGATTTTATTTTTTTTACGTGACCCTTTTTTTTCGTTATTCTTTCTTTCTTTCAGAAAAAATGAATGATCGCTGTCCTTCATGTAATTCAAAAGAGTTAAGACATGAAGATTGTTTAGCGTAAAGTATATATTTATATACAATTATATCATACGATATAAGCTCACTTTATATACATATATATGTGTATATCAATAGTCAGTGTAATAGTTGCTATTACTCATGGATCTACAAGAAATCAAATGCGATTGAGGACTTTGACATGGACGACTTGTTTGGAAACTTGGACGATATTATACCCGCTAAAAAACAAAAGACAGTTGAAGAGCCAAAGACAGTTGAAGAGAAAAACGAACAGATAAAGCCATCGATACCATCCACAAACAATAAAGACACTACAGAAAAGTCGATAGCAGCAACACAAAGAACAGAATATATACCAAAACAATCTGAAAGAAAGCAGTCAAGTGGTATGTTTTCAGATATGGATGACGATGACGATGAAGAAGACATGGAACCGTCACTGATCATCAAGAGAAAATCGATGAGATCACAAGCTAAAAAGACATATTCTATGCTTGACAATAGTCATAATAACAGTGATGATGACGACGACTATATTGAACAAGAAGGATATAGTGAAGATGAAGATGGAGAATATAAATTTATGGATAACTCCAGTCAATTTGATGAACCCACGGACGAACTTGCCAATTCAGAAGATGAAAAGAATGACTATGAGATCTATGAACGGAAACCAACTTCTGGTGCTTCATTGCAAACGAGTAGGATCAAAAGCAGCACATTAGAAACTAAACAGAGAAAAACTGGAGCCAAGCCGACGAATCGATATAATCCATTTATATTATTTAACAAGGAGATGAGAGCAAAGATCAAAGAGGAGCATCCAGAGTTGGACAATTATGAACTAAGCCGAATCATTGGACAACAATGGAAGGAATTGGATCCAGTAAAAAAGTTTATTGAAAAAGTATAAAGTATAAATATACTCAGTCTTTTAAATTAGGAAAAAAAGCAAGCATATCAGATATTGTCTAAAAGGAAAAGAGAGGATTATAGGAATAAAGCGATTCATTTCGCTAAACGGCCTAAACCACCACCTAATGTTTGGATTGTATACTTTAAAGAACAAGTGCCTATCGTAAGAGCTAATAATCCAAAATTGACAGTGAATGAAGCAAGTACAATTGTGTCAGAGAAATGGAAGTCATTATCAAAAGAAGAAAAAGATGCATATAAGAATAAAGCACAAGCAGCAAGGGATGAGTTCAGAAAAATGTATCCAGAAGAGAATAAGGCGTTCTTTGATCAAGTGTCAAGAAAGGTACAAAGGACAAGATTTAAAAATAAAAACAATAAAAAATAAATTCATTCCCCTTCTTTTTCTTTCTCTCTTTTTTTTTTTTTTTCTTAATGCTCCAAATAAATTACTATAATAGATTTGTATTATTTCTATTATTTCTATTATTTAATTCATCGCAGTCTCAATACCTCGGCTCGATACAGACAAACGTACCTTGGAGAGCTGGTCATGCTTCAAGTAATATAAAAAATAAAGAGAGAAATTATATATCATTTATTTATTTTATTTTATTTTTTTCTTCTATAGGCTTCATTTACCCATATGTCATTGTCTATGGCGGTTCACAAGATTCAACAGCTAATTATAGTACAACTTCTTTATCTGGATCAACTGAACTTTGGGTTTGGGATTCACGAAATGGTTCATGGTACAATCCCAAAGTTCAAGTTCAGAATGGAATAGAAATGCTTCCTCAGATTTACATTCGAGCCACCAACTTACCAAGTCAAGGACAACTCTTAACTTGGGTCAGTAATACAACCACCACCAATGTCTTACAAAAATTAGATATAAATAGTTGGACCTGGAGTTTTCCAACTACAAGTAAGCCCGAACTTGCTCAATACGAGACAGGGTGAAAAGAAAACGATCTTTAATCATCACCTCCTCTTTGTGTATGATGTTTTTTTTTTAGACTTTCAAGCTGCTGCTGCCAAAGTATCTGGATATTCTATGACAACTGTCAACAATACTGTTTATACCTTTGGCGGTCTATCAGTCAATAATAACGGATTTCCAATTATTAATGCCGTACAGAATACTTTATCCTTTATAGACGCGAGCTCATTTCAGGTGTCGACAGGCTCAAATGGTTTAGGTTTAACTGATCATACAATGTGTTATATCAAGAAAATGAACTCACTGATTACCTTTGGTGGTTCAACAACGGGTAATCCAGCAGACGTATCTGATGTAAGCATCATTGGACAGATTTGAAAAAAAAAAAAAAGACATACGACTCATTTTAAAGTAAAAGGCTATCAATATATATAATCTAAGTACTCGAACTTGGAATGTACAGGGATTAGCGACATCTATCACACCCGGCGGAAGAAGACTGCACACAGCCAATTGTTTTGACGATTTCATGATCATCTTTGGCGGAGGATCAACACAGCCCTTTGACTCGGATGTATGGGTATTGAATGCAACCTCATATCCAAACTTATTTTGGGAGCGAAAATCAATAGCTAATACAGTAGATGGTCCTAATCCTAGGATGGGTAATATGATAATGGGTATTCACTATGTAAGATGTTCATTGTTATCTTTGCTGTGTAGGTCATTCAACTGTATTGGATAATGAAAATAAGAAATTATACATTTTTGGTGGATGGGGTGTGACAGCAACGAATGATTCCAATATGTACGTATTGGATGTCAACAACTGGAGCTGGACTAAAGTGAAGACTACAGGCTATCCTAATCTCAACCCGCCTCCTTCAACAAACACCACAATTATACCGCCTTCTCCCACTGCGGGATCTGATAGTCACAGTAAGACAGGAATCATCGCGGGTGCTACGGTAGGTGGTATCGCATTACTTGTCATAGCTGCCTTGGCCTTATTCTTTTTCTTGAGAAAAAGAAAGCGTGAAGAGACTAAGGATATAAACAGTTCTTCTATTCAAGACGAAGATGAACAATTTGTTGTAGACACGACCTCATCAACACCTAAAGAGTACTATTATAACCACACGAACAACGCCACCGGCCGACCGCCTTATCGAATGTCTAAAGCATGGAGCAGTACATCCTTTGCTAGGCATTCCGAGATTGGAGATTACTCAGACAAGGTAGTAACGGGTGTATTAGAAGCCATGAGTGACGACGGCACGATGGCAGCGACACATGGATCTCAACGTAGCGAATCATTTCGACATTCCAAGGTCCTCCTTGTCTCAGATGGTCAGGTACCTAACGAGATCACCGCTCAAAAGCCTAATGAATTTTCGATGGCCATAAGACGTGATCTTCATCAACACAGACTGGTTGATCATCACCGTGCATCATCTTCATCGCAGCCGATGCCAGGAGAAGGGGATGACGAAAACTGGACATTTGCAGACTCATTATCGCCCATACAATACATCAACAATTCATCGCATCAACTAAGTACAGCAACCACATCGACTCAGACATGGGATACAACGGAAGCAAGACGACGTCAACAGATACCACTCACACATCACCAACCATCATCTGTCATCAGCATGCCCGTCATCGCGCAGACTGTGACTCAGCCCCCTGCATCGCCCCCTCCAACAAGCATTGATTCAAAACCATCGACACAGCAAGTGGATATGTATCGTAGGATGAGTCCGTTGGATGTACTGGCGTCTTTAGGCCAAAGCCACGATCCGAACAACACGAATAATAATAGCAGTAGTAGTAATAGTAGCAGCTCCGGAAGTCTACATGAGTCATTTACAATTTTGAAACAATCTACTAAAGGGGTGACGCCGCCATCCACATCGTCATCTATATCGGATCATCACCATTCGCATCCCAAGTTCTTGATGCCCATTCTGCTGATGCTGCCCAAAAGATATCAACTCGACAGCTCTATTCGTCCGATCATTGGCCCGTCTAATGTGATCCTGTTTGTGAACAATATAGAAACGAACCAGCCATTGGCAATCAAGCTGTTTGGTCGTCGAGAAGCGTGGGAGAGGGAGTGTCGCACATTGGTTAAGCTGAAATCACCCTTCATGGTGGATCTATTGGAGGTACTGACGATGCAAGCAAATGAGGATGCGGATCAGGAGGACGATGTCAAGTATGCCATTGTCATGGAACGACTGGATGAGACAATTGTTAACTTTATGCGTAAAACAGACGTACAATCTCGAACCGTTGTCAGAGATGTCCTACAGGCTCTTGCTTGGTGTCACAGTAGAGGCATTGCCTTTTGTGATTTGAAACCTAGCAACGTGATGCATCGTTTTGGAAAAGAGTGGAAGTTGATTGATTTTGAAGCAAGTAGGACGATTGGAGAAGAGTGTGTGGGAGTCATCACGCCTCGTTACTGTGCACCCGAGGTGGCCAAGGCAACGACATACGGATTAGAAGGAGCTAGTGGTGTTGTAGCAACTGCTAGCGTCGATCTATGGTCACTTGGATGTCTTTTATATGAGCTAGAAACAAAGAGAGCGTTATTCCCGAATAATATCAAAGATGAAACCATTCTACATTTCATATCCCATCCTTCACCATCAACGCCCGCGCTCAATAACGGACTCAGGTGGAACGAAGAAAGAGAACTGGACATACCACAGTTAGATAGACTTATACCAAATCAACATACACGTCATGTCATCAAGACACTGCTGAGTAGGGATCCTCTTCAGCGTGGATCTGCTCAACAATGGCTGGTAATGTACTAGTAGATGAATACGATGATGAAACTTATTTTTTATTATATATTATAGCAAGATCCTTATTTCAATTAGAGAGAGTTATGTCAGCTTTACATTACTAAAATCCATTTCAGGATGCTGCTTCTTGAAGTTTTCAAACATTTGCTGCTTCTTTAATGTATCGCTATCTGGTAAACCCATTGCTTTTTGACGTTGGTCAAACTATATAACAAATAATAAATAAATACAAGTACAACAAACAACACTATATATTACCATCATCTTTTCAACCATAGCTCTTGTCTCTCCATCCAAGTCACTCAACTTGGAATTCTCTGGTTGAATCCTTTGTGTGTTGATCTTGGGCGCGCCCTTGACCACATTTTCCCACCACTGCATCTGGTTTACTTTTTCGAGGTGAACGAGTATTTCCTTTTGGTCTTCAATAGTCCATGTGCTATCGTCTACTTTTACTGATTGACACAGCTCACCCTGTCATCATGAGCAATAGGCAATTGTTGTTTTTCGTAGAGCTTACCTCAACAATAGGATCTTGTCCTTTGAGTGCCACTTTGAAATGATTCTTTTTGATATCAACAATGACGTCTCGGCTACGTGTGCCCTTGGGAACCGGAATGGTCACGTCGACATCTTGGAGAGTTTGTTTCCAACTTTATCACATGTTAACTTTGTCCCAAAGGTGCATCTCTTCATGTTTTACCTACGTGTAGGGTAATTCTGCCTGTTCTTTGGCTTCTCTCTCTCTTTCGAGTCTCTCTTGTTCTGTTTCGCGTTCGTCAGGTTTTACGTAATCTTCAGTATCAGACATGACCAAGTTATGAAGAAAAAAAAAAAAGAAGAAAAAAGGCGGATATTAAAAAGCGTTTGTGTGTGCGTGGTTGCATTAGTTATTTTTTCTTTTTTTCTTTTTTCTAGAAGAATCAGCCCCTTCCCTTTCCATTTTTATTTCAATTTCTTTCCAATTCATGTGGAGTAAAATGAGTAGGACCTTGACTGATAGACTCTGATACCTCATCATTACGACCTAATGTCCTATTTTGTTGAGCAGGCGGAGGAGGTATGGCAACCAGAGAGGAAGATCGGACACTTGGTGCCTTGATTTCCTTTTTCTCTGCTATTTCGTCTTGTTTTTCTGATAAAGGCTTCTTTTGCTCTATTGGTACCAAGGGTTCCAATGGAAGAGCATTAAAGTTATGTCGATTGAATCGCATGTCTTCGTCATAGAGTTTTGAATGCTGAAGTGAAGGTGCTGGCTGTGTCAAGTACTCATGTGGCATGGCAGTATCCTCTGCAGGTGCCAATAGATTGTATTCATCGTCACTCAGTCGACGTTCCTTTCTTAACTTCATTCGCTTCTTGGCCAACACGACCGTATCTCCTCCACACATAAACACGTTACGAAGGAACTGAGGGATGTATGCCAAAAAGCCATCAATCAATGCCTCAAAATAACCGTGGTCTGGTTCTTCTATTTGATATTCTCTGGCGTCTAAGCCAAAATAGATTTGCATGAGGATAGCAACGACCGTCATGGTCGTACAAATGATGAGCACGTAGTATCCGTTCTTGATAGCCTCTGCTGTCCAATATGTTCCACTAGGTGATCCTGGTGGTCTGTCATGGATTACGTCAAAATAACTAAGGATGGCCAGTAGGATGTCACCAAAGTAAAAGATGACCATGATCGGTGCTTTGACACACCAAAACATGCCATGAGCTCGAATGTTACCGTCTTTCCACTCGTTATCAAATACTGACAGATAGGTGAATAAAGCCATAAGGATGATGGATAAAGAAGTGAATTGAATGATGGCTAGATAGACATAGGCACCCTTAGGATTAAACTGACCATCACAATAGATGCCCTTGAGTTGTGTGATAATCGAGATGAAAGCAGCAATGATATTCCTAACATAAAATAAATAGGGCTGCTAAATAGGAACAGTAAGGTTATTTTACATTGAACTTACCAAATTGGAAATTGAAGTACGAGTATATCCGTGATCACGCGAAAGTGTAAGCCCCATTTTGATTTACTACAAAGAAATAAGCATGTGTCCATATAGAATAAATGACATTACAGCTTAAAGTTGTATATCCCAAATACTTTTGTTGAAACCGCCTCCTTGATTCCTGCATTTTTTTCTCGATAGGGTTGTAAATAGGCTTGCAGACACATATATAGATTATATACAGCAAAGGATTCAAATAATCTAGCAAAGAATAATATCACTGTCTCATAATCATATTTCAGATAGGACAACCAAGCTAACACAGCGTATGCTGCTGGGTAAGCTATCACTCTGACTTTATGTTTCTGTATTTCAGGTGTACAATAGTGGTGAAGGTGTTCGTTAATTGTATGTGAAGCGATCGTTACTGTAACAAGCACTAGAAAGCCTGAGACTAACCAGCCCCAGACGTGATAGTTACTGCTATAGAATAGATGTCAGTCTTACACTGCACACATAAAAAAAAAAAAGAGGTCCCTACTTTGGATTTAATACAAGCTGCTTCAAGTCAAACTCTGGGTTACTTTATTGTATATAAACAGTTAAAGTCTGAATCATATAGTCACTTTATCTTACAATCCGCTTTCACTTAATCCTCCAAGGGTCGGACAATGCTCTGATGACATGTATATATGGGGCGTAGTTATAGAAAAGGAAACGAAAGAAAAGAAACAAGAAAAGCTTGAAAGAGAGATATAAATTTAAACCAAGGTGTAACATTACACATAAACTAATTTTTGAGGCTTGATTGTTATGTGTCTTATGCGCCCTCAAGCTACTGTATTCATCTCTTTCTTTTTAATAATAAAGGTTTAATTATCCCTCTTTCTTTCTTTTTTTCTTTCTTTCTTTCTTATCCCCCTTTTGGTTTTTTTTAATCAAAAGCTTCCCCCTCCCCTTGATCAATAAATTAATTCGCTGTCACTTTGTTCCTATTTTTCCCTTTTTTTTTTCTTTTCTTTTTTTAATTGATGGCAATGAAAGGATGACAAGTTTGATCAAATCAACAGTATTTTCACCTATGCGAGTATTCTTTAGAGTGTCGACATCAATCCCTAGTATGAAGCACGCTCGAGAAATATTTAGAGTCTTGGGTGAATACGGCGACATGATTGAATATAGATTTATAAGAGTAAGGAATTATAAAAGGTGATTTCATTTGTGTACTCAGCATATTCTCTTAGTGTCCAAGCACATTCAGATATCGACAATATGGATTTGTTGTCTATAGAAATAGTCAAGATGCTTATAAGGCAGTAGAAGAACGGTTTATAAAAGTACCACCCTCTGAGCTATTTGATAAGTCGATAGATATTAAAGTGGAACGATCTACTGTCAACAACAAAATTAAATATAGAAAGGAAGAGAATTAGTAAAGGGAAATATGCACCCTTTTTTAGGTTTCCCTTCTTGTTATTAAAAAAGTAACAAAGAATGATCGTCACTCTATAAAGTTGGGTTTAATTTAGAAGAAAACCATGGTGCTGCATGGTTGGTTGGCCCTCCCCCCTTCCTTTGTCTATAGTATTCCCGAGATAAACTATTTAGGAATAAACGACCTTTGCTTTTTTTTTTATTAAGAGAGCTTCATCTATCTATGTTTGATATAAGGGAAAGAAGATAAAATTGGGACATAACGGGAAGCTGCAGGATGTAAACAAAGCAGCTGTACACACACAGACAAATCGATGAAATGCATGAATAAGCCCTGACAGAGAGTATAACCTTCAGTGCGCTCTCTCTGTTTCTCTCTCCGTCTCTTTTTCTTTCTTTATGCTTTTAGAAAAGACACGTGTTGTTCAAAGTGAGAATAAATATTTACGGCAAAAGGTAAAGGTGTCGTGTTGACAAACCAACTAGTACTCTTCCGAATCATAAGAAAAAAAAAAAAAAAAAAGAGAGAGAGAGATAGATAGAGAGAGAGAGAAAGTTTCTCTTATAGGAAGAGCTATTCTATTCCATTCCAAGCGCACCAAATAAAGGAACAAACCATACTTAATTAAATTGTCTGTTTCAAATTACCTCTATTCGCTACTGTGATTATTATTTTAGGCGTATACGAAATATGAAAGATGGTTTAACTAGAATATAGATAAAACTATAGCTATCTCATATGCTATCAAAAGATAGTCTGCTCCCTCAGTTGCGCTCCATCCCTTTTTTTTGGCCCATCTTCATTTCAACTCTTTGGGGGACACCTTTTAAAAGTCCCCCTTAGAAAAGAGGCTCACAGACGTAAATACTGCACATTTACTTATTTCTTCACAACATAAATAGAAACAAATTCTTCTTTCCCTTTTCTTTTTATTTCCTATTTCTTTTCCTTTTCCCCCTATCTGTCATTGTCTTTCAAGATCAATGCTGGCCTGTGCTCAAGATATCTTTTTCACTTCAGATAGTAACACAATGAATCAAAGCAGTGCTACAGATCCATTCTTAGACAGTCAGCACCATAAGGATACGAAGAGACCTAGAATGAAGCATAGTAGTACAATGCAGCACTTACAACATTTAAAACAAGAACATTCATCAAATAAGCATAAAGAAGAGGTTTGTTTTTATAAAAAATCATGAAAACGCTACTTATGAGCATCATTTTCTAATAAAAGCAACAGGTTTGGCCACCTGATGTTGAAGCAGCGTTTATAGAAGGTATTCCCCCTTAGCTTATCGTAGTTAGTGTATCAATTTTTTTTGACCTATAATTTAGCATTAGAGACAATTCCAAAATTGGGTAGACGAAAAATACTAGTGAATGGAAAGCCCTGTGGTAATATCCCTATCGCTCACACCTTTGCCCCTCCTCACTTTTTTTTTTAAATGTAGGAAGGAACGAACTTATCTCTGATTTCATTTTCCGTAAAACACAAAAAATCAGAACAAGAAAACAAGTATCTTCGCATATTCAAGTACTTAAAAATACTCGTAAAAACGATCCTCACTGTAAAGTGTGAATTCAATCCATTCCTTTTTTCTTCTAATCGATATAATAGTTATGAGACTACTCACAGATTCAGTGGATGTCGATGAAGGATTTGCTACGATACAGCAACCAGTGCGCCAGCACCAACGAAAGCCAAGAATGTCCACCTCAACCTCTCGTCGCAGTCAATTGAACAATGCTCAAAAGGCAAAATCCTCACGGCCAGGTGGTTCCATGAGTTCAGACGACTCATCTGTGTCTTCCACACCATCACCTGCAGATTATGTGTTTGACATGGTTTACCAGGATCAACAGAATTCGCTTACGTCCATGCTTGATCTAAAGGACCCGTTTTTTGAACCCTTTTTTAATTCCCTTATTTCATCTTCCACAACGGCTGAAGCAAATGAGGATAACAGCAGCAGCAGCAATATGCCTCTTTTCGACAACAGTCTCTTTTCTCTACAAGATTTTTCAAGCATCTCCACAACTGATGTCTTGCAGCAATTATTTCCCTTGACGAGTTCCACTTCAGAATCTGGACCTACTGTTGTAGACTTGCTTGAGCAGCAAAATTCAATTAATGATTTCTTGACCAGTCAAAAGCAGCAGCAGCAGCAACAACAGCAACCACAAAAGAAATCATTGAAAAAATCAGGCATTAGAAAATACAACAAGAAACAGAAAAATAACAGTTTAAAAACATCACTTAGTCATCCTAATCTCAATCTATTTCAGTCTGTCAATTCATTAGCCACCTCTTCGCTTTCTATGCCTGGGATTGGCATCAACGCGCTTGATCAAGCCGCTGCGTCCACATGGATCGATCCTTCTATCTACCCATTATGGCCAAACTATATATGCTTATATTTAGAATACTCATTACCTTATGATACTTCAGTAAAGTCTTCACGCTATCTATAGTACAAGAAAACTAACGAGTCATTGTAGAGCACCATGCCACATACCTTAGCAGCGATTCCCGAATGTATACCTTCCTATATATCTTCCATTGACAGCTCTTCTGTAGCAAAGGAAAAATGCCCTCCTATTTCAGAACTCACGCTCAGTCCGGCCCTGACGATCCTAGCTGCAAAAGTAAGCCGAATAGACTATAGATTTCTTTGTATTAAATGGTTCATAGGTTAAGCTTAATTTAGGTATAAGCACATCAGATTTTTTCTTCAACAATACATCCTTCTTTGAGACCAGGGATCGTCGCACGATTGAATGCACAACAACGATTTACTCATTTGGCAACGTTGTATTGGAGTCAAAGGAAGTTCAACAAGCTCTGTGGTTAAATGAAGCAAAATACATGTACAGTTTCTCCTACGTTAACCAATTCTTTGATGCATTTATGAAAGGCATCCGCTCCTTACAGTCCTGGGAAGAAGTAGACATTGCTATAAACAATCTCTGTGTGGTTCAGGTAATAAACTGGAACAATAAATTACAACATGCAACTCACACTTTCAAAAAGGTCTATGAAGACGTTGAAACAAAACTAACTCAATCCACAACATCAACAACTTCTCTCGTTTCTCAAGAATTATCAACATCTACATCTGCCGATGTGGCTCTATCAGCCGCAACAGAGGAGCTCATACTGACAGATAATCCAAACACAAGTACTACGTCTGGAACAAATACTGAGAACAATAACATCACTTTACCAGATATTGCTGCTCCTTTACTTGTCATGGTATATGAGTTTGAACGTGGTCAAGGCACCATTGACATTTCGCTAGTCGATACGTCTGCACCTCCCGCCAACTTGAGTGGGAAATAAATTATGCCTCCTTCCTCTCTTTCTTTCTCTCTCTCTTTTTTATGATATATTTATTTGTAATACTGACGGATCCGTTCATCCTTTAAAACAAAATAAACGTTTATGTAAATACTTTTTACAAAAATATAACGTCATTCTATGTCATTTTATAATCAACAAAGATAATCCTACGAACTGGAGGGGTGGTTATCAGCATTATAAGAATGTGAGTCAGTTTATATAAACTAAAGGGGGGGGGAGGATACAGTAGGTGCTATTTAAAAAAGAACCGCCCCTTCTTCTTCTTTTTCTTTTGATGAAAAACCTTTATCCTTTTGATAGCCAGTTCAATACCTTATTTAGCTTGGTGCACATATAAAGCTATTAAAGTGCTTTCAGGAATTTACATCGATGCTATTATATAAAGTTTGATATGAATCACTTTACGTAACTGAATCACATATTCTTTAAGTCACTGATATTGATAGCTTGGTTCGTGTCATTCCTTTAAGATATCAAGATAAAACTACATTCAATTTATTATTATAAAAACGCGCGGGGAGAGAATGGGAGTTTTATGTCCTATACATAAAATGCTTGTTTTCTACATCAGTGAGGTCTTCAAGTTCATCAGGTAGGGCAATGTTATCTGAATTTGGATCCAGGTTCCTCTTTTTGTTTTCTTTGACATATATATATCGAACATAGCCATATAATATAATACAAAGTGCATTAGCTGCAGCATAACCAGAGAGACCAGAAATGTATCTAGGAGCCTCCTTTTGAACGAGCATAAGAGGACCAATGAAGTTGCCGAATGTATAGAAAACAATATTACAGCTGGTGTAAAAGATCTTTTTGGTGTATCCTGACACATTGCTCGATATTGAGGTCTGAAGCAAAATATAGGCTGGATTACAAGCCCAGCTGAGATAAAGCCCTATAAGTTTAACACCCCCGCCAGGAATAGCCGCCAGACAGATAACACCAGCCATAGAGATAGTGCACGCCACCATGGCTACATAGATGACCTCGTTGTACCGTCTACTAATTGTAATTAAACAGGCCACCAAGATAATAGAAACCGCACCGCCAGGAATATTAAGAAGAACAGAATTTCCAGAAGAAAATCCTAAATCTGAGATAATGAGCGCACTGAACGTAACCAATGCGCCATTCTGCAAATTGACAAGTAGAGAAATTAAGCAGTAGCAGTATAGGCGAGGTTCTAGCAACGCCTCTTTGATATGGCTGTAGTTGATATGAAAGGTTCGAACAACGGCGTTATCTCGTATACGTTCCTCCACAATTGTGCATTCTTCACCTGACAAGCGGAACCATCGGGAATAAGGTGTGTCTGGTAAGAAAAAGAAAAAGATGAATCCAGCGAGAGCAGTAAGACTACCAAAAATAATCATGTTCCATTTCCAGGGCGATATATCTCCTACTGTAGGCATATACCCTATAGCATAACCAAGAACACTGCCCAGGATGCCTGCAAGTCCATTGCTCATAAACATCACTCCAAACCATAGTACTTGCTCAGATCGTCTGTAAAATGTGGATATTAGTAGGAACATGCTGGGGTATGTGATGGCTTCAAAGAAACCGAGTAGAAATCTCAGCGCTGCCAACTGGCTAAAGTTTTTGGCTAGTGAAGTGCAGGCTAAACATGCTCCCCAGAGAATAAGAACGGTGCCAACGTAGTGTGCTGTGGGTAGTCTCTGGAGTAAGTAACTGTTGATAGGTTGCATGCAAAGATAGCCCAAGTAGAAGATGGATCCAAGCCAGCTGAATTGTGATCGGTCTATGTGGGTATCTTGGAAAAGACTATACACGCCGGCTACAGTAAGGGTGGACTTGTCAACAAACTGGATGATTGCAATGAGTGTATTTTTCATTAAAGAAAAATATCAATGATTTTACCTGAATAAAGATGATAAAGACGACAAATGGCATGAATGTGTAATTAATCTTTTTAACTAGTTTTCTCTCTGCTGGTGATTTGGTAAATTCGTGTTGTCGATTTCGCTCTTTGGTCACAAAGCTTGAAGCATGGCTATTTTTTTCCACATCTTCAATATTTGACGTACACACCTTTTCTTGTTCCATTTCTGCCCAATATTTTTGCATTAAGGACACAAAAACTGTCTTGCTATTTATACTCAAATCGGGGAACTGAAGTAACACAGTTGAACTCTCTCTCCGTGTGTGAATCTACAAAACTTTACTTTTTGTCCATTATGAAAAATTAGACTACATATATATATCAAGGGGACGAGATCATACATTATAGAAACCTTCTTTTATTTACTATATACTGAATGTGCTTTAGAAAGAGAGTATCCTAAACTACAATTTCAATACACAAGAACATTACCATAGCGGTCTATTATATCTATAAACTGAGTTTACCAAAACGGCAAAAAGTCGCCTTGTCATTTCGCAATCGTTGTCACCGTTTTAATTTATTTTATAAAATTTCCCATCATCTGTAAATGTAAATATCTACACTTAAAGCTAAAACAAAGAATAGAAGCGGTTATAGACTATTTCAAGCTTTCATTCTCAGTTGTAAAACTGCTTCTTGTAACTTAAATAGACGCGTGCGCTAAAAAAGGGATATCTATTAGTCATGATCGAAACCATGGACAGATCACTATATTCTTTATTTCACCAAGGCTATCATTCGGGTTAAAAACGACACCTTGAGAAAAAATAAAGTCAACATATGACTAATAGTTAATCTATCTTTTTCCCCCTGTCTATCGAAACTTTGGACTATCATTGTATGGATATCATTGGTTGCGTTAACCCATAAATATGCAAAAGATAACTATGTATGGTGCTACACAAGATAATGTATCATCAAATGGAAATACTTGAAGGAATGATATGAAAGACCACTTCTCTCATATATTCCAATGTGTTGCTTTCTCTAAAATCTTGTAATGTATTAATGATATAAATATCGATTGCCCATGGTTCACATCAGTAAGACCATTTTAACAGCAAGTCCTTCGTTTTACTTTTAAGCTAGAATTTGCCGCTATAAAGCGCATATTCTTTATCGCTTATCACAAGGCCATTGCTATCGTCTTTTTTTTTTTAAAAAAAAAATTAAAGTAGATATAAACAAATCTACTTGACTTGACTGCAGTCCATGTTGGTAAACTCCATTACTTTATGGTCTTTATAATGCAATGACAGAGATGGAGAAGGGAGTAGATGAATATACATGATACTCTAGGTGTGTGACATATGGTTTAAAGAGATAAGTTATTTGATTAATCGATATAGAAATTGAGGAAGCCACAAGTATAACATTTGATCCTTTTAAGGAATGAATCGTTGCTACTAGATCTGCTGGATACAATGGCATGTAATGCACCTGGATTGATGAAATGAATATAGGATAGAAAATATGACATAAAGTCACAATAAAAAGCACGGTCGACAGTATATTACTAATTACAAAGGTAGACCTAAAGTTCAACCTTATATGTATTGTATAATCAAATGAAAGGAAAGCTTCATAGTCTTATAAGATGTTGGAACATATGAGAATCATGTAATAAAATATTATTTTTTAATAGTTTTTTTTTCTTAGAGGGTAATATCCGACAAGAAGCGGCCCCGTGCCATAGTCAAACGTCAGGACTGGCCATGATATGACGCTTTACTCATAGCACTCTACTTTCTGATAATTCAGCCAAAGATATCGTCCCGCAGGATAATGAACCGAGGCTCATCTGACCAAATGATGCCTTTCCACTAACACATTGTCTCTTATGATCTTTAGCCCATCAACACCTCTTGCGCATACGAACGCTTAAGGACAAAAACTTATGGGATCCAAAAGCCCTTTCTTTATCAAGCAGTCTTTCATAGTATTCAGGGAGATCTAAAGATTTGCCCAAAGGAGGTAAGCGAAAGGCTCCCTTTGAGTTTCGCTTTACACTGAGAACAAGAGTAGTTTTGTTTAGTCTGTTACAGCTTTCAAGTTGAGAAGAAACTTTTTTGCACTTCTTAATAATACTCTTCATAATCCACTGAGGAAAACAAACAAGTCCTTAATCTTGCCGTAGCCACACTGGCGGCTTCTTTCAAAGGATGATAGCACTTTGCACATGTTAGGAACATTGCTTTGATAATTTTTAAAAGACATGTTAGATTTCCTATAAAATATAATAAAAAGTAGAGAAAGAAAAATATATGCTTCTTACGTCTTTTTTATTCCCTTTTTTGTGTAAAATCATTTATTGGAAGGGTGCATTATTCATGTCAAATTTTTACTCTTGTAGGAATTAATATTTTCGAAATCTCTTTTCAAACAATGGATTGTGTATTAAATACGGCATGAAATAAACGTGAGTTCATTCATTCAAGCTGATTTCCCATCCATTTGAAAGACTAAATCACGAGAAATGAAATGGAATATGGGCTTTGGTAAAAAAAAAAAAAAAACGTAAACTCTCTTTTTGTAACGGAGTGCTTGTATTTTTTTTTTTTTTTTTTTTTTTTTGCCTTAACAACATCATTGACGCCAAGCCATTGTTGTACTAAATTAAAGATTGTTTTTATAGACTATGTAAATTATACGGTGGAAAAGTACTTATTGTAATATAAGCTACAAAATGTTCCTAGAGTATGCCTACTTAAGGCTGATATGGCTGCTGTATCTGATGAGCATTCCTGCAGCTCTACCCTTTTCATAGCATGATGCTCAATTGAATGTTCCAGCTGATTGGGCTTTCTCGTTAGTTACAAATGTTAGACACCACTTGGTTTCTCGGGAGTTATAGCTCTGGTTGGCGTACTATTAGTAGATTTTGTGCAAAGATGCTGACGTTTGAATTGTTGAGCGAAATTGATTCCATCTTCCGTGTGCTAATGAAGTCTTTTTCTGGACTTCACTGAGCAATCTTTTTCGTGCTTGAGAATTTTTGTGAACTGGCTGGCCATAGCATCACATAATGGTTTGGTGCGTCGGGTCAAATTGGTACTCGCGTCTTTGCCAAAGGAACAAATATTCAAGGCTGTCTTGTAGATATCCTGGATAGTCAGGTCGTCGTACAGTAAACTCTCGATTATGGAATACCTATCGGGAGCACGAATGGCATTCCATAATCAGGGATATTCCGTAATAAAGCTTATACGTCAACAATCCAGGTGGAGGTCCTTCAAAAACGATATTTCAATATCGCGGATATTCCGTATTGCTGTATTCCGTAATCGAGAGTCTACTATATTCATCAAGCGTCATTACGTTCTTCTCTTGAAGGATAAGAACATATGCAAATGCAGTCATCGGATCAATCGGTGAGCTGTCAATGTGTTTGGCAATGGAACCCGCAGTGTATACTTGAACTTGCTTCGTCCATGGCTGGCAAGAATACGTGTAAAATGGATTGCTGTCCGATTTGTCAAATGCAAAATTACGAAACTCCTTTCTCAAGAAACCATCAATGCTGATCATTACTAACAAAGGCAATACCTTGACATCATCAAAGACGTTCAAGCAGTACCGAATGGCCCGAGCGACAAATGCATGAATCTCGCAATAAATTCTGGGAAACACTACATGCACCAGAAGCTAGACTTAGACTTAGACTAATTCTACGGGCGCTATCTCCACCCATTACCTATAATGCTTTCCAACAAAACCTTTGAACGCGTGGTGCCACACTAAACACGACTTTATAAAGTCGCCATCTTGTTTTGTTTCTTTTCAAGAAATAAAAAAGAAATGTTGTAATTTATTAATTTATTCTAATTTTATGTTGTCAGTTGATAAAAAAAGACTACATAAGATAGATTTGTATCTGCACTATTTAGCCTATTTTCTAGTGCACGTAGTGTTGACCATAAAAAAAATACGGGTTTACGGCACAAATCACTTTTTGCCCCAAGCAAGCGCCATCATTCCATCCATGTGAAGCGGCACTCAAGCTTCTCATTCATTAGAAAGACTAAATCATGAGAAACAAAACGGAATACGGTCTTTGGTAAAAAACACGTTTTCTTTCATTGGTTTAAGTGATATGACGCACGAGTTCTCTTTTTGTAACGGAGTTTCATCTTACGCCCACATATATTCGCATTCATACACACGCTATTATTCTTTTTACATCTACATAATTAACAATAAGCAAAAATGGTGAATAACTATTATTAAATGTTTATCTTCTCTTTTCATTCTAACATGTTCCTATTAAGGATGTTGAATACGATGTTATTGTCTTGGGCACCGGTTTAACCGAATGCATCTTGTCTGGTCTTTTATCTGTTGATGGAAAGAAGGTACTTCATATGGACCGCAATGACTATTATGGTGCTGAATCAGCATCATTGAACTTGACTCAAGTAAGATGATACACAATTAAACATTTTACAAAATATTGACTATTTATAAGTTTTACAGTAAATTTAGACCTGGGGAAAGTGTGCCAGACCATCTCGGTCGTGATCGTGATTGGAACATTGACTTGATTCCTAAATTTATGATGGCCAATGGTGAAATCGTTCGTTTCTTGACTCATACAGATGTTACTCGCTACTTGGAATTCAAGCAAATCGCGGGTTCTTATGTTTACAGTGGCAAGAAGGTTAGCAAGGTTCCTGCTAACGCCAGTGAAGCTCTTTCTTCTCCTCTTATGGGCATTCTTGAAAAGCGTCGTATGAGAAGCTTTATGCTCTGGGTTGAGGCTTACAAGGATGAAGACCCCAAGACTCACCAAAACATCGATATCAACACAATGACCATGACTGACGTGTATAACAAGTTTGGCTTGGCAAAGGGTACTCAAGAATTCATTGGTCATGCTATGGCTCTTCATCTTGACGACACTTACCTCACGAATCCTGCACGTGATACAGTTGAAAGGGTTAGACTGTATGCTGCTTCTGTGCTTCGATATGGCAAGAGTCCTTATATTTATCCCCTGTATGGTCTTGGTGATCTGCCTCAAGCATTTGCAAGGTAAATATATATATATATATATATAGTTTCTATTATATGGGGATACTTATCAGTATGACATAGACTCTCAGCTGTCTACGGTGGTACATATATGCTGGACAAGGATGTTAAAGAATTGGTTTATAATGAAAATGGACAAGTCGTTGGTGTAAAGGCTGGCGATGAAGTTGTTCATGCTAAAATGGTCATTTGTGACCCTTCCTATGCACCTTCTAAAGTCAGAAAGGTTGGATCTGTCGTTAGAGCCATCTGTCTTTTGACTCATCCTATTCCAAATACCAATGACAGTGACTCTTGCCAGATTGTTATTCCTCAAAACCAAATTGGACGTAAACACGATATCTATGTTGCTTGTGTTAGTGATGCTCATATGGTCTGTCCAAAGGGTTACTACTTGGCTATTGTATCCACCATTGTGGAAACAAACAATCCTGCTGAAGAAATCAACGAAGGCTTAAAGTTATTAGGACCTATTCAAGACAAGTAAGTGTTGAATGCTTAAATGATAATATGAAACTAAGAAATATTATAGGTTTGTTCATGTATCTCCTTTGGAAGAACCCATTGAAGATGGCACCAAGGATAACGTCTATATCTCACGCTCTTATGATGCTACTTCACACTTTGAGACAGTCTGTGATGACGTTCATGATATCTGGCGTCGTATTACTGGTGGTCCTTTAGTCTTGAAGAAGAGAGAAGCTGATGATGTTAATGCTGCTTAAATAAACGTGTGACTTTTATCTTGAAAAATGTTTATCACTTTTTTTGGTTCTTTCACTTTTTTTTTCTCCTTCTTTTTTTAAAACGCAATAAAAAGTACATGGTAGCTTTAAACGATAATTGGCTTGATCATCTTGTGAAGCATCCTATCTTCCAATTGGAAGAAAAAGATATACAACGCGTAGAATACAGCAAAATGAAGCACAGCACTACAAACAATGATGTCACCGACTTCATTCTTCAACACCACACTCGTGTAATGACTATGCGCGATAATGATTTGTTTGTTGCTGTTGATTCACATATCAGAGTACTCAACTTGGTGGAATTCAAAGATGCCTGGATCGCAGCAACAAAGAAAGCAATTGAAAGTAATGCTGAATTATCAAGCAACTGGTTTAGCTCTGTTCCTTTCAAGGTAAAAAAAAAAAAATAAATAAATAAACAAGTGAATTCATATTTCGATAGTTATTGGACACGCCAGAGATCAACTTTACGATTGTCTCTTTAGCTTCTAATACGAATGGTCGTCTTTTATCAGTTACAGGCGAATCTTCTTTAGTCATTGTTTGTTTACCGCGCCACAGTTTCAGCGCCATCAGTTTGACCAAGCAAAAGGTGGATTGTCGTACTTTGACGGTTGGAAGAAAGTATTACAAGAAGAATCAAGCAGAGATTCTTAAAGTCGAGTGGCACCCTCTAAGTGAGACACATACTCACATTGTTGCACTCAGTTCTGATAACATCTTGAGGTAAATCATCAAGTAGGTTTGTTTATTTGTAACTAATAGATAACTTTTTTTTTTTATAAATAGAATATTTGATGCCAGTGCTGATATTGATGAGCCTGAGCAAACTTTTGATTTATCACCTGTCGAAAAGAGTCCATCGAGATCAGCCACTCCTGGCAGAGGATTTACCTTTGAAGATGATGATGTGAATGGATATGAAGATGCTGTTACTTTTTCATTAGGCGGCAAAAGTCACGAACAGAGCGGTTGGGAACCCTTTTCGATCTTTTATGCTCTGCGTAGTGGTCATATGTATGCCCTTTGCCCTGTGGTTCCATTTAGAAGGTAAAGATGATACAATGTATATAGCTTTAGAATGAAAAGATAACACATTTATTTGACTAGTATCATTCACAAGAAGCACTTGGATAATCTGACGAGCCTAACTGAGGCTAAATATCAAAAGGCTAAATCGGACGACTCAAAAGATCGCCAGTTGATGTCACTTCTTTTCAAGCTTCAAAGACAATGGTTAAAACATCTTTCTGACTCATCCAAAGTTGGTCGTAAGACAAACTTGTTGAATAGCGACATGATCAGTGTTGTCAGCAATGACATGTCTATCAAGTTTGACGTTAAGCGTCAAGGTCCATTCTTAGTGAATCAAGAGAATGCCGTTTCCACTAGTGCTCAGGTGACAGATATTCTTTATATTTATGATAAGCCAGTCTCTATCCTCGCTTTAGCCTTGTCAAATAGTCAAGTCAAGAACCACGTTTTGCTTAGTGAGATTGATCCTCAATGGCAAATTCCTACAGCAAATACCAAAGAAGAATGGCACAAGGAATTGGGAACTTTATTGGCTGATCGTGATTTCTTACCCAAAGCTATGCTCTATGAATCATTTGATCTCAAAACCAAGAGCTTACCTCCTACTGACTCCTTACGACTTCTCAGTGACCCAATTTATCCAGATACATACTACATCTATCACACTGGAGGCGTAACTGCCATTGGAATGAGTAAATGGTTAGAAGCATACAAGAATATGCTTAAAAAGATAGAGGATGAACAAGACTACGCTCTGACTGCTCTCAAGCGTCTATTGAGCGAAAAGACACAATCAGACGTCCGATATTTGATCAACACTGCACCCTTTTCAAATGCGTTTACACCTATTATTGGATTATTTGTTATTGTCGATCTCTACCTTTCATACACGCTCGTTGCAGTGACAGACGAGTATAAACTAGTTTACAGAGACCTAAATATGCGCAGCGATCCTGAACAAGACAAGGCTTACCAGGCTGCCACTAAAAATCAGCTTAAATATATTGCCAGTACAGATAACAGTCCTGCCTATGAACCTCTACTGCCCTTGCCTATTTTTGAAAAGCCAAAACAACTTGACAACCTGCCTACACAATCCAAGATTGCTATTCCCAAAGCTTTAGCTGATTCTAAGGAGATCGTGATCAATGAAGAGACACTTCGATTCTTTAGTAAATCCGCAGAACAAGTGCGTCGCGAAACACGCGATATTCGCAAAGCAGCTGCAAAGATAGAAGAAAGGTAACGGATAAAACAAGGCAAGATAAAAATAAAAATAAATACTAATGTACTTGATACAGAATAACGCTACAGCAAAAGGAGTTTGAGAAACAAGTGGAAACTGTAAGAGAATTAAATAGTCGACTTGAAAAATATTGTTCTCCTCAGTCAAAGAAGGCTCAAAAGCAAGCAATAGAAGAGATATCTCAACGTCACCAAAGACTAAGATTACGCATGGATGAACAATTACGACAGATCATTAATCAATGTCAACCTGGTTTATCAAATGAAGAAAACAAATGGATTGAAAAATTACAGGAACTTTCTGGCAAGATATCAGGAGTCTCTGGATACGCGTCTCGTATTGAACTGGTAAAGAAAAACGAGAGAAAATAGAATAAGGACTTATTTTTTTTTTAGCTGAAGAAACAATTGGATCAATTAAAGACACAAACAAAGAAGGAACAAAAATTCAATCCTACAAACATGTCTAATGATCAACTCAAGAATCTTTTGGATGTACTCAGAGGACAGTAAGTAGCATCCATTGTGAAGCGATATACGTCATTAACACATTGTTATGTAGATCCAAGTCTATTGATGAGGCTAAAACCAGAGTTGAAAACATGGAAAGTAAAATCATGACAACAGCTTCTTCATAAGTCATTTTTTAAAAAAGAAAAAAGCAGTGGAATAAAAAAAGAATGCATTTAATGTAACTTTTTTTTAAAAAAAAAAAAGAGAAGGGGGGTATAAGTCTATATAAATGCTCTATGTACAGTGAGAAGGAAGTTAATTTGGGTTCGCACTTGATGTCGCCTTCCTTTTCTTGATGTCAGATATATCATCTTTACTAATGCGGGTAATAGAATCATCCATGTTATCTTCAAACACGGTCGGATCAGGCTGTAGGCTTCTACCTGGTCCATGGAACCAATATCTTGCACGGAAATGGTAGTAACTAAGTGAGCATACCATGACAAAGACAAAAATAACCGAAGCATAATTCATATTTGCTACAAGACTCCGTTATTATCAGACATTATTACCACTATTGTTCATATTACCTGCGGTGACTGGATATTCTGTTGGACAGACAAACAAGGCTGATGTGAAAAGAATCCAAAAACAGCTCAAGAAATTGATGATATCCGAAAACGGGCCCAGGTGAAATGGCCCCCTCTTGAAACTTTTACGAGCCACGGTGAGTCGAAGGAAGATGGGGATAAAGTAAGCAAGAGACGAAGCGATTGTGTTGATCGAGACGATGGCATTAAAGGCTGTTGTGTTGACAATATAGAGCACACCAATGATGCAAGCAAAGAGAATGTTTGCCCAGACAGCATAGATGGGTGTCTGCGTCGTCTTGTGAATCACGCTCAACCAACGACTCCAGGGTGTGGCACCGTCACGAGCGAAGGCGTAGACCATTCTCGAGCTACCTAGAGTGAGCGCAGAGCCAGAAAAGAACATGGCGCCCATGATAATCACGGTGAACACGACGGTCCAGCTGTAGCCAACGCCGTCCAAAAAGACTTGAGTCATTTGTGGGCTCAGTTCAGTATTCACGATCTGTCGCTCAAAGTCTTGGACGCAGAAATTGACAGAGAGCATAAAGACGAAGCCGGTTATGGCGGCTGTTCCTATCGCGTACAAGATGCCTCGAGGTGCAGATCGAGCAGCGTCGCGTGTCTCTTCTGACATATGTGCTGCACTGTCAAATCCAGAAAGCGTATACTGGGATTGTAAGAGACCGATCAAAAAGGCAAAAGAGTTTGAGGAGAATCCAGTGTCGTTTTCAAAATAGGTAAATACCCACTTGGCGCTTGGTTTGTTGGGCGTCAAAGCTAGCGCGACAATGATGATCAAGAGGGTGCCAGCAAGGTGCCAATAAAGTGAAGCTTGATTGAAGAATCCGTTGTACTTGACGTGCATTGAGTTGATGATACCGTGAATCACTGCGATCACAAGAAAGATGCCGTACTGCCAATAGATACCAGCATTGTATTCTGGGTTGCTGATGCCAATGATGGATGACATAAATTGAGCAAGACCCAAATCGGCTGACGTGATGGCTACTGTCAGACCGAGCCAGTTGCACCAACCGGTTATCCAACACATCACGGGAACCCACTCGGGAGGAGCTAGGCGGGAGACCCAAATGTAAAGACCGCCAGTGATAGGATAAGCAGAGCAGATTTCTGCGAGCGAGAGACCTACACCAAAGGTAAAGGCAGATACTAAGATCCAACCCCAGATGATAGCGATGGATCCACCAGACATCATGGCATCACCCCACATCTAAAAAAACAGTATTAGAGAAACAGATAAAATACCACACACAAGCATACGTTACAGGCGTAAGACCAGAAAGGATAGAGCAGCATCCAAAGGCAATTGAGAAATTGGATATAGTCGACATCGTCTTGTTCATTTCCTTTTTATAAACGATGTTATTGTCATGTAGACAAAAACAAGACAAGATCTGTGTACCTGCTTGTAGCCAAAAGAGGCAAGTATTTCGTCTTCTGTTGCATACTGAGGTGCATTGATCGTTTCATCGTAATCATTATTACTAACCATTAAATGTGATCCTCTTCTATTCTTTATTTTTAGAGGCTCTGTTCTCTATTGACAAAAGAGAAAAAAAAAAAAGCTTTTTTTCCTTTGCAGAAAATTTTTTCTCTTTTGCTTGGATCCAAATGCTGATTCAGAATTATTTTGAATAAGCGAAGTAGCCAAAAAAAAAAAAGAGCCCTTGGATCCTAGACGTCTGTTTTTTGTCACCAGTTTAAAGGTCGGTTAAATAAAAGGCTTAACTCTGTTATTCATCTAAATAAAATATAGAAAGTTTCTTCTTTTAGAATGATGAAATAAAGTGTAAGACAGATTTCGTTTGTGTTTTGTCTGAAATGATGTAAAATCCGATACTATTTTTCTTTATAGAAAATATAAAAAAGTGTTGATGCACAACATGCTTAAATGTTCGATATTTGTACATCATTTCTTCTTTTCTTTATCAAATATTATCAATCGAATAACTATCAGCTTCTCCCATGGTATGCATTTTGCAAAATAATTGCCTTGGTCTGATTCATCTTGAGGTGCATAACCCAGTGTATGTGTTATTAGTCCATTCTATGAAAAGCTGAGAGCTTACCAGAGATCGATAAATATCAAAAGGGAAAAGATAAGATAGCCATAAAAGAATTATCCATGTCTTTAAGTAGAATGCAATAGTGATCCAAACATGCTTTCACTAGTAGGCCCCTTGTCAATAAAGTAGTCAAAGTTTCCCCAAGCCTAAGCATTTTAATACCCATTTTGAATGTCGCAAAAATGAGATTAATTAATTAACCATAAAATAAATAGTTGATATGCTTCAAATAGCCGTTGGCTACATGATATCAAGACGGACGACACTACAATGCGGCTCTTTAAAGAAAGCAGTTGAGCATATTTAATTACAATTGTGTTGCACAAATCTTGCATAAACAAATAGTCTATCCTTTAAAGCCCCTCCTCAAACAAGATCAAGTGCACATAAATAAACTATGAATGACCCCAGTCCTATATGACGTGACTATTTATGCCATGGATCATATGCATAGCGTTCCTTGATAAGGAGGAAGAAGAAGAGAACTAGGCCATTTATACCAAACATGACATCATGTTCAGTAAATTACGTATTCTAATTCCGCTTCACAATCACCACAGCAGTGATATCAACAGAAGACTTATCATGCTGTGGTATAAAAGGATGTCATTGCTTGTTATTTTGTTCTTCTTTTCTGTTTCTCGTATTATTTAAAAAGTATATCGGTAATTTTGCCGTGGGTGAAATAAGGATCAGTCGTGGGAAACTTATATTTGACGTATCTGCGCCCCTATTTTCTATTTGTTTTCTTTTCTTTCTCTTTCTCTCTCTTTTATCTATTTGTTTATCATGTTGGACGTAGACGAACTCCGTAAGAAGAATAAGTTGACTAATAAGAGATCAAGTCACTAATGAATATAATAGCTGAAAAGCCTAATGTAAACACATTCAATAGCGTGTTGGCTGGTTTGATTGGAGGTAATAGATATCTCTATTACCTTTATATACTTAATCTAATACTTGATCTCCCTCATAGGCTTAGCTGGATTAGCTGTTGGTCATCCTTTTGGTAGGTTATAATTTATAGTCGTTTATATATTTCCAACTCATATCATTTTTAGACACAGGTTTATTTTACAACAATCAACATGTTGTTGTTGTACATACTCACGCCTATTTTTAGTCAAAGTTAGACTTCAGTCAAGAGAACTTTCTTCAAGATATAAGGGCACTTTCAACTGCTTTGTAAGCACCATTAAACAAGAAAAGGTAACTCGATTATAGTCACCATGTATTGTTCTAATCATTGGCCTATCTTTAGTTTATTGGATTATATAAAGGAATGGTAAAATAGAATTATCCCCTCGGGAATGAATCACACACTTATACTCTTCATAGGCTTCTCCTGCAGTAAGAGAAACAATGAGTTGATCAAATATGAAATTGTACATCGACTCATCTTTTCTCTCTCTCTCTCTCTTATAGGTTGGCGTGGGAGCTATTAATGCTCTAGTCTTTGGTTCATATACTTACTTGATGCAACTTCAAGCACAATCTCAGGGCATCTCATATGATGAAACAGCACAAAATGCCCCACTGCATCATGTATTTCTTGCCGGTATGGGATCAGGCGTGATTTCAAGGTAGTTTATTTTATTTTTTGGGATGAATGATTCCAAAAACTGATCTCCAGCCTCTTATAGTTTTGTCACTTGTCCTATGGAGCTTGCCAAAGTACAGCTACAAAACCAAACGACAAATACCACAGCTGTAAAAGGACCACTCGATTGCTTACACAAAATGTATCTTACAGGTGGATTAAGATACTGCTTCAAAGGCATGGTTCCCACGATGCTTCGTGAGCTAAGCTTTGGACCCTATTTTTTGACATATGAAATAGTCACAAGGTCCTTAGCCAAACCAAATCAAGAACTCTCAGGACCGAGGGTTGTCTTGGCTGGTGGTGTAGCTGGCATTGCAGCTTGGTGCTCTACTTATTTCGCAGGTTAGTTATCTTACTAATTTCGTTTCACGTCAAATGTAACCTTCAATAGATGTGGTAAAGACGAGAATCCAATCGGAACCTCACAGATATAAAGGATTTATTGATTGCATGAAATGTTCATATTATGAAGAAGGATGGAGAATATTCTTTAAAGGCCTTACACCCACTATCCTTAGAGCATTTCCTTCAAATGCTGCAACATTTGCTGCATACACATGGACGATGAACTTATTCTTGTCCAAAGAGACAATCACTAGAAGAACTTACGAAGAAGCTATACTCTAAGTTGAAGCATACCCTTTTTGTTACTTTATTTCAACTTAAACTCTAGAGTTTCACTATTGTTTTGCTTGCTTGTTTACAAGTGTATTTATTTTTTCTCTCGAAAAGCTAAAAACTCTTGAATGCTATTGGCTACCAGGTTATGATCATCCTAATATAGTAAATAAATGTGTTATTTTTGGCTTGACAACATAAACATTGACACTGGTTACCTCTTGAGCAAGACCGGATACAGTGATTGTACCAACGACACCAACATTCTTTATAGTCAATGGGAATGAACCACCGTGAGTGGCATAATCCTTTTCATCCACCTAATTTACATGTTAGTCTAATATAAACAACAACAATAAACATACAAAGTATTTTTCTTCCAAGGTTTTGCCTTGATTTGCCAAATGACGGCCCACATAGTAGCTGGAATGGTTGAATCGATTGACCGTGTTACTGAATAATATATGTTAGTATAAACTTTTTTTTTTACTAGATATGGTTCATACCTCTTACGTCTGACCCATTCATCATTGTCTTTGTTTGTACCCTGCATGGCATAATGAAAGAGCTGATGTCCATTTAAAGTGATGTCAACCACAACAGGTCTCTTGAATGGTTTAGCATTTTCGATAAGCAAAAGGCCTAAATCAAGCGCGTCTTGAGACGTGAATGAATCAAATTGACACTTTTCTTCTTGTAAGAGAATAATCTCGAGGAGTTCCTTTAGAGGAGTTGTCATGTTATGATAATAAAAAACAAAAAGAAGAGAAAAAAAAAAAATGGGAAAAACTGGGAAAAAGGCTAGCTTATAAATTATACAATAATCGCAAAAGTGACTTTGGCCAATGAAAGCTTGGTACTGATCACTTTCTTACTCCGTCCGTTTAGCTGCAAGGTTGTTATTTTCAACAAAAGGGTATGGATCGTCAAGATGTCATTTCAATGTAGATAGATGTTTATATATATATTTGCTGTGTTTCATCAATCATCTGAAGCAGATTAGATTTGGTTCTTATTTTGATGCGCGTAAATCCAATGCTTTACTAAAGAACACCGTACAGAAGAAAGGCTTTATTGGGGTCAAACAGCGCGTGTCATATAGACGATGGATAGAGGATCATTTGGTTTCAGTAAAGGTAGTGTTTAAGAATTGTGTTTAAGAGAGGAGTTTCTAGGACAGGATTGTTATCTTTTTTCTGTAGGGCAATCATCCATGGTCCTGCTCGATCTATGGTATCAATGCTTTAATAATTTGGTGACTTGACAAAGAAAGGCATCTGTATATTACATGATTGAATGGCGGCAAGATCTCCTGACAGTATAGATGCATTAAAAAAGAATGTACCCAATAATACTAAAAATGAATCAATGTATGGTATTCCATATAGACTTTTAACAACAATAACCCATTGTTGTCAATGATTATGAGACTATTTATTTTTTACTGACTGTACTCGACGAAATAGACACTGAAATCATATTGACATAAATTGAATAGGCTTTTTTTTTCTTTTTTTTTCATGCCTTTAAAAATGTCCGCAAACAGAAACCTTCTTTTTTTTTTGATTTACTTCTTTTTTAATTCAATTATGGATAACGATAATAGTAATAATAATAATAATAGCTTTGTTAGAGTTGTGTCATTCGACACAATGACGAATAAGGACTTACCCGACTACTCATATACATTAAGAGCAAAATCTCCAGGCTATAAACGATCAAGACGTTCTCGTACATTTATGGTAGCGACAGATTTAGCAAACTATAGCGAATATGCTCTCAACTGGGCAAAGGATGTAGGTTATTTATTGGATTTTATTCATTGAAATAGTAATCATTTATTTCACTTAGGCTGTTTTAGAAGATGGAGATGAACTCATTGTTTTACGAGTTGTTACATTAGAAATGAACAGTGCGTGTGACATGTCATGCATGGCTGCATACGAATAATTGATTTATCATTATTATAGATAAAAGAGGAGATGATTTGCTACAACTTGAAGAACAAGAATCAAAAAGGATATCAACAGAGATAATGCAAAGGATTATAGATGACAGCCATAAACAAGATAAAAAAGTACAATGAATCATTTTATTTATACAAATATACTAACTAGAGACTAGGTTAGTGTCGTTGTGGAATTCGTGATAGGAAAAGTTCAAGAGACGATACAGCGAATGATTGCACTTTATCAACCTTCATTGCTTATCGTTGGTACAAGAGGACTTTCAGAATTCAAAGGCATGTTGCTAGGTAGCATATCAAAATATTGCTTACAACATTCACCTGTTCCAGTCACAGTGGTTCGTTCAGAAAATCAGATAAGGAAATCGTCATTTGATTCGGTATACAATAATAACGGCAGAAAGAGAAGCTCAGCCATTTGGTAAATATGCGTTGTGTAACTGATTCTATTCAAATAAATATGTTCTGGTTTTATTTATTTCTTTTTACTTGTAATTGCTACTAATGACTTACCTGATCACGCTTTTATTCTTTATAATAACAACTACAGTGTTGGCCATTCATGTAGACAATCGTCGTATTGTAGCCATGGGAGATCTTCACGGCGATCTAGCAAATACACTCTCTATCTTGAAGTTTTCAAAAATCATCGATGACGACCAACGTTGGATAGCAGGCAACACGATCCTAGTACAAACTGTAAGATTATTATATTTACAAATTAATCATTGTTGACTTTTATATATATATAAAGGGTGATGTTGTTGACCGTGGGTTAGATACAATTAAGCTTTATCAATTACTGCAAAAGCTGCGAGAGGAAGCGCCACTCTCGGGTGGACTTGTTATTCCTTTGCTGGGTAATCATGAAATAATGAATCTAATTGGAGACTGGCGTTATGTATATCCTGGAGAACCGGAGACATTTGGTGGTATGGAAGCTCGTAAGCGTGCCTTTGCTCCAGATGGGTTTATCGGAAGCTATTTGGTCCCGTTAGATATGACCACCAAGGTCGGTTCAACCGTCTTTTGTCACGGTGGTATTCATCCTTACTATGCAAAGTTCGGCATCGACTGGATCAATAACCAGACACATGAGAGTATGTTGACGTTTATGGAATCTCATGGGCACAAAGGCGATGAATTTGGTGTATTTGGAGGATATGGGCCCACATGGTATAGAGGATATGCTGCAGATGATGAAGATATCATCTGTGAGTTACTAGAGGAAGCCTTGGAGTCAATGGAGGCTAATCGAATGGTGGTTGGGCACACTGTTCAGCACGATGGCAAGATTCATACTCGCTGTGGAGGAAGAGTGGTTTTGATTGATATTGGTATCTCAACTGTTTATGGAGGTAATAAAGGCGCGTTAGAAATCATGGGTGATCAAGTTACTGCTCTGTATGAATACAAGAACGAGACCCTATCATCTCCTCCTCCCTATAAGCCCAAGAAGAGTGATGAGCATCAAAAACCAACTTTAGTACATCAAGAGCTATGACGCCAAGATCATATAGAATTAGACTAGTCCATATTTGCTTTCTACATGAAGCAAGACTTTTGAATAAATGTTGAGTCAATACAATTTATTTATTATTAAAAAATATATCTTCAAAAGAGGACGGAGCGGGCTGTTTGCTGTTATCCTTAGCAGTAGTTGAAGGAGCGCTTCCAAAGATATCATCTAAAGCGGTTGAAGTTGAAGCAGTTGGTGCAGGTGTGCTGCTACTTATTGTAGGGCTTCCAAAGATGGAACTCAATTCATCCTTTACTGACATTCCTCCAAATAGATTGCTGTTGGATGCCGTCGAGGGAGGCTCAAATACCGACAGATCAAAGTTGTATTTTGATTCCTTTTTGGGCTTATTCTCTAAAGCAGGCTCGCTTTTTATTGAAGCAATAGGCTCTTCTTCTTTTGGCGGTGGTGGTATCGGTTGAGACGCGGTGGATGGGCTCGTAGGCGCCTGTGAACTGACGGCAGCAAAGCTTTGCTCCATTGTGCTCAAATCAGGAAATTTTGATTCTATCTCGCTAATATCTACTGTAGCTGATGTACTTCTCTTCAACTCACTTTCCTCCTTTAGCTTGTTCAGAGTAACAGGAGTTCCTGTTGTAGATTGACTAATGCTCTGACTCGCTTTAAAGCCTGCAAATGGATCAAAGGCTTTTTGAGTCGATGCAGCAGGCATGCTATGTGTGGACTTGGGTGAAGATGCAGAAACAGAGGAACGGTCGTCGTGAACTTTTGCGAATAATCCTCCCGTTGAAGACAGGGCAAATACGTCCTCTGGACGACTTATGCTGGGGCTTGACATTGAATTAGGAAGACGTGGTGATGATACTGCTGATTTCTCCTTCTCCAACTCATCAATCTCTCTTTTAACCTGCTTCAGTTCCTCCTGTGCATTCTCTGCTCTCGACTTGAAATGCTTTGTCTCATGTCGATACATCTGCAGTTCTTCCTTTAGCTTTTCCTTTTTCTTCTTTTCCGCTTCTAATTGCTTCTCAGCTTCATCCGCCAGATGCTTCATTTTTTCTAGTTCATCCTTTTGTTGTTGTATCTGCTTTTGAAGTTCTTCAATGGCTCTTGTCTCCGCTTCTAACTGAGAATGCGCTTGTTGAGATCGTGTTGTTTCACTTGACAGATTGGACTGAAGAACGGATTGAGTACGTGATAGCTCAGTAATTTGTTGATGATGCTGTGGCTGTGGTTTAGGTGTTGGCTGAAACGTAGCAGGTGAAAATGTCTCGTCAAAATCAGATGATAGACCCAATAAATCAACCGCAGGCTGTTTTCCTGTTTGTTGTGGTTGCTGATGCTCTATATGTCCTAAAAGATGACTTTAATCCTTTTTTTGTTCATTACCATTATATATATCTAACCAGTTCTTAATGTAGGCAGTGAGCTTGGAATTTCGCCTCCTGCAATTCTTCTGTTGATCATATGCATAGCCATTGCAAACTCTCGCTCTGTTAGTTGACCAGTTGAATTTGTATCTGCTACATCCCAAATCCGAGCAAGATCGGACTCTGGTAACTTTGAATGTCTAAAGAACACGACAGCATCAGGACCCGACACAAAGCCTGTGCCATTGGATAGCTGATCAAAGAAAGTTTTATATCTTGCATACTCCTCTGGTGCTATTTCCACATTACCCAAAGTAGATCCTTTGAACACTGGGGACTGAATGGGCGCCTTGTTGACTTGTAAAGTATTTTGTCTAACAAGAGGTGAAGAAATAGCACGACCAATTGCTGAGGCATAGATACCTGCAGGCAATGTGGGAGGTAGTGGTGCTGACTCTTTCATGGTGCGTTCAATATAATGCATAGCAATGATAAACTCTGTCTGGTTGAGTGTACCCGATTTTCTAGTGTTTGCCAAATCCCAAATAGATTGTAATTTAGCAGGAGGAAGACCGGATCTGATAAAAACGTTTTTAGCTACTTCGCCTAATATTTGCCAATAAGCAGCTAAATTAATGTGCCCTTTGTTGCAATTTTACCGTTCAAGATACCATCAACAGGGCCCAGAGATTGAAATAGACTGATATACTTTGTTCTTTCTTCTGGAGTGATCACATCTGCCGTGGTATGTCTTGGTGGTTGTCTTGAGGAGTTACCGTCACCATTAAACTGTGGAAGAGGGACTACAGTACTGTTACTTCACCGCCGTTATATTTATTCTTTACGTTACCTGAAGTAGCTAATATAGGGTCACCTGTCATGACACCATGCTGAGCACATGCAATTAGTTTTAGAATGATACAAAATTCAGTGTCTGTAAGGAATCCCTTCTTGTCATTATCAGCTGCTTCCCAAAGCTTGTGTAGAGTATAAATAAAGCGGTAAAATCATATCTCATATTTTCAAACCTGGTTTAATATATTTTGAGGAATATCTGACTTTCTTAAAAAGTTCATTGCTTCTTCTTGAAGGACGATGCCTTTGCTATCTGAATCTACTTTTTTAAAGTAATTTAGGTATACTTGCTTCTCTTGCGCCGTTAAAAGCGCAAGTGAGTTTTCTATTCATGATATCAGTAAACATGCTATTATTATAATACTTTATTACCATTCATTATTTAGAAATAGAGAGAATAGGGGAAAAAACAAGAACAAAATGCAGTTTCCATCGCCTTTTCAATTTTCACTTGTCCCATTTCCATTTATGACAAGTTGCATAATGGATTCTTTTGAACGCGTCTATTGTAGCTGGTTTCTTATATAAATTTGAACTAGAGCGCTACTGTCCCGAAAAAAAGACCAATAATACTTGTTGGAAAAGCATATGACTTTTGTAGTAAACAGGCAAGCATTGTTGCAATTGTAATACGCTAATAGTCGACACAATGACCAGATTGCAATAAATAATACGGCTTGTTTGTGCTATAAGATACCAAATAAACAAAGCTGCATAGCAGAGTAGCGCAATAACAACCTTATGTTCCCCTCCGAGTTTATTTATCGTATAAATATAAATAAATGAGCCCTTTTAATAATATTTTATTTTCTTTACTATTTCATTTGTTCTTTACAGGGTTTCCTCAGTATGATCTAGTAAGAGCTTATAAGAAAGCATATGCTTGATAATATAACTGAGCATTATTAAAAAAAGGCAGTCTTTATATCAAGATTCCTTCGTTGCTCGCTTGAAGAAGAGCTGTCAAAACTGTGGCAAACTTGTTGTAGAACTCGATCATTCTTTAACAGTAAACGCAATGAAGCAAATAACTAAATCATGCTTAAAATACGGGATCGTTATCATAATCGAAGTAAGCTCTCAAAAGGCAACCTTCGGTAGCATTATTGCACGTTATAAAAATGAGGAAAAACAAGTGAACATAAAGAAAAACGAATCATTCCAGCCAAAAGAAGTAACACAGTCTCCATTCAAGTACTGCTGGATATGAAAAAGAGAATGCGCTTCTTCTTGAATGAAACACACAAGCTTTTGATGAATGGCATCTCTGAATATGCTGTTGAAGAAACTAATTTGACCAAATTTGCTGCAAAGATGAAGCAATACATAGCACATAACGAGGGTTTTACGAAGATTGATGTCGATGGCTTCTCTCCTTCGAAAATATCAAGACAATCGATCGAACAAGATGTACAGAATGTAGCAGAGCAGCCGCTTGGCATCCTGATCAAGTTTGAGCAATATTAGGTATACATCACTAGTAGTGATATGTTCGTTCACAATCATATAGCATTTGATGATTGCGCATATGGAATTAACTTTTCCGAATTTCATTCCAGTTCTTTAGCAACAATAAGAATAAGAGCGTGCATGGGTGCTTCATCGTACTATGAACTTTCTATCCATTGAGGGCTCTATGAGCTCCTTGTTGTTGGTTGTTTATATACGGATTGCAGAGGTGAAACTGTGCATGTATCGTTGAAATCGTCACTGAATTGCTGGAAAGATGGCGCAATGGCCACCAGTTGTCGTATTTCTACGTTTATGTTAAAGAATCTTACATCTTTTGTCGTCAACTAAACAATACATTTCGTACATAAGCCAAAGTCATCTTTTCTGTTCGGTATTAACGTGATACCTCTTATTAAGCCCACACACTAATTCATGGCATCTTTAGTCTGTAATATTTGATAACGTATCATAGCTTATATGCAAATGGTTGACAACATTTATTCTTGCAAACAAAGGGTCAATTTCTTTTTTTTTTCATGAATCTCTTTCTTTTCTTTGTTCATAAATGATCACAAAGAGCTTTATTCTATCTGCCTGAATTATTATGCTTTTGACGCAAACTTTTTGCTCGACAATATCACATCACCATACGTCTTTCGATCAGCGAAGCAAAAGGCCATTTTAACGCAAAGGCGTTTGAATAACTACCTTTAGACCTAATTGTAGAGAAGAACAAAATTGGAGAAGCAGATATTCAAACAAGATATTATGAACCCTTTGTTATCGGGAATGTTAGCTGACATTATAAAGAAAGTTATTTCGAAGTGGCTAAATAAAATGGATGAAACAGCACCAGAAATACGACCTGATGCAATCATATCAACATTAATATAATTGAAATTTGGAAGACAACTTGGATATGGTGAAGTCAAACCAGGCGATGATAGTACCACCACACACTCACTTTGCTTAGACACTCTGAAGCTGGCTATATTATCAAGAAATACTTGTTTAAAAAATGCACACCCTATTTTCACCTTCCAAGTCAACGGTTTTTGCACCTGGTTTTTTATATGACACAGAGAATTCGTCACCGTTTCTACACCATGATCGAGACTGGTCGTGTCAAAATTCCAGATTCTTTATCATCAATCTAGTTGTTTGTTACTCTGAAAAACTTTCAGATATTGTTACGAGCCGCCCAGATATTTTGGTATTCCTGCTACATGGTTTTACGCTAAAATTAGACGATGTTAATTTTTCTTCTGGACGTATTTGGAATAAATTGTAGACAACAT